>NC_088396.1:56701954-56896954 GCF_034236695.1 Oncorhynchus nerka
ATAGGATTCATAACAAACTAGTAGTATCAGGTTCCACGAGTCATTTTACTGGATAGGATCCACAATAAACTAGTAGTATCGGGTTCCACGAGTCATTTTACTGGATAGGATTCACAACAAACTAGAAGTATCAGGTTCCACGAGTCATTTTACTGGATAGGATTCATAACAAACTAGTAGTATCAGGTTCCACGAGTCATTTTACTGGATAGGATTCATAACAAACTAGTAGTATCAGGTTCCACGAGTCATTTTACTGGATAGGATTCACAACAGACTAGTATCAGGTTCCAAGAGTCATTTTACTGGATAGGATTCATAACAAACTAGTAGTATCAGGTTCCACGAGTCATTTTACTGGATAGGATTCATAACAAACTAGTAGTATCAGGTTCCACGAGTCATTTTACTGGATAGGACTCACAACAAACTAGTAGTATCAGGTTCCACGAGTCATTTTACTGGATAGGATTCATAACAAACTAGAAGTATCACGTTCCAAGAGTCATTTTACTGGATAGGATTCACAACAAACTAGTAGTATCAGGTTCCACGAGTCATTTTACTGGATAGGATTCATAACAAACTAGTAGTATCAGGTTCCACGAGTCATTTTACTGGATAGGATCCACAACAAACTAGTAGTATCGGGTTCCACGAGTCATTTTACTGGATAGGATTCACAACAAACTAGAAGTATCAGGTTCCACGAGTCATTTTACTGGATAGGATTCACAACAGACTAGTATCAGGTTCCAAGAGTCATTTTACTGGATAGGATTCATAACAAACTAGTAGTATCAGGTTCCACGAGTCATTTTACTGGATAGGATTCATAACAAACTAGTAGTATCAGGTTCCACGAGTCATTTTACTGGATAGGACTCACAACAAACTAGTAGTATCAGGTTCCACGAGTCATTTTACTGGATAGGATTCATAACAAACTAGAAGTGTCACGTTCCAAGAGTCATTTTACTGGATAGGATTCACAACAAACTAGTAGTATCAGGTTCCACGAGTCATTTTACTGGATAGGATTCATAACAAACTAGTAGTATCAGGTTCCACGAGTCATTTTACTGGATAGGATCCACAACAAACTAGTAGTATCGGGTTCCACGAGTCATTTTACTGGATAGGATTCACAACAAACTAGAAGTATCAGGTTCCAAGAGTCATTTTACTGGATAGGATTCATAACAGACTAGTATCAGGTTCCAAGAGTCATTTTACTGGATAGGATTCACAACAAACTAGTAGTATCATGTTCCACGAGTCATTTTACTGGATAGGATTCACAACAAACTCGTAGTATCAGGTTCCACGAGTCATTTTACTGGATAGGATTCATAACAAACTAGTAGTATCAGGTTCCAAGAGTCATTTTACTGGATAGGATTCATAACAAACTAGAAGTATCACGTTCCAAGAGTAATTTTACTGGATAGGATTCACAACAAACTAGTAGTATCAGGTTCCACGAGTCATTTTACTGGATAGGATTCATAACAAACTAGAAGTATCACGTTCCAAGAGTCATTTTACTGGATAGGATTCACAACAAACTAGTAGTATCAGGTTCCACGAGTCATTTTACTGGATAGGATTCATAACAAACTAGTAGTATCAGGTTCCACAAGTCATTTTACTGGATAGGATCCACAACAAACTAGTAGTATCGGGTTCCACGAGTCATTTTACTGGATAGGATTCACAACAAACTAGAAGTATCAGGTTCCACGAGTCATTTTACTGGATAGGATTCATAACAGACTCGTAGTATCAGGTTCCACGAGTCATTTTACTGGATAGGATTCATAACAAACTAGTAGTATCAGGTTCCACGAGTCATTTTACTGGATAGGATTCATAACAAACTAGTAGTATCAGGTTCCAAGAGTCATTTTACTGGATAGGATTCATAACAAACTAGTAGTATCAGGTTCCAAGAGTCATTTTACTCGATAGGATTCACAACAAACTAGTAGTATCAGGTTCCAAGAGTCATTTTACTGGATAGGATTCATAACAAACTAGTAGTATCAGGTTCCAAGAGTCATTTTACTGGATAGGATTCACAACAAACTAGTAGTATCAGGTTCCACGAGTCATTTTACTGGATAGGACTCACAACAAACTAGTAGTATCAGGTTCCA
This sequence comes from Oncorhynchus nerka, assembly GCF_034236695.1. Taxonomy (NCBI): domain Eukaryota; kingdom Metazoa; phylum Chordata; class Actinopteri; order Salmoniformes; family Salmonidae; genus Oncorhynchus; species Oncorhynchus nerka. Next base: position 56,704,114 of record NC_088396.1, read on the forward strand.
AGAGTCATTTTACTGGATAGGACTCACAACAAACTAGTAGTATCAGGTTCCAAGAGTCATTTTACTGGATAGGACTCATAACAAACTAGTAGTATCAGGTTCCAAGAGTCATTTTACTGGATAGGACTCACAACAAACTAGTAGTATCAGGTTCCACGAGTCATTTTACTGGATAGGACTGCTCTCATAGCCCATTGGGTCGTCTCCTGAATAGGATTCCCACCTTGGAGGTTAACACCCAAGCCTTTGTGGGATGAAAAAGCAAATGAAAAGCAATGAAAAGCAAAGTCCAATGTCTCAGTCTATGCCCTACAGGGACACAGTCTAAAACACAACACCTTCTCACAGTATCTAGCCGGCTCTCTGCCAGGGCAGAACAATAAGGGCCAGGTTAGTCTCTACCGTCTTACAAAACACGTGAGAAACCTCAGTGAGGTGTCCAGGGACTGCCGGGCCTCTAATTATCACAACCAACTCATCGTCAGACACGCCGCAGCAGAGGCACTGTGTCACAGCACGGAACAGGGCTCTACTCTCCACACCTGGATTCAAATACTATTTCAAATCATTGACAATACTTTATCTGGGCTTGATTGAGCTTACCTGGCTTTGGAACCAATCAAATTGTCAAAACACCACCCAATCTGGCACATTCGTGCAGGCCAAAGCAAATGCCACAAGTATTTGAAGGACTTGAAACTGAATTTGAACCCACATGTGGTGCTCTCTTTCCCCTGGGAGCAGCCCACATGTGGTGCTCTCTTTCCCCTGGGAGCAGCCCACATGTGGTGCTCTCTTTCCCCTGGGAGCAACCCACATGTGGTGCTCTCTTTCCCCTGGGAGCAACCCACATGTGGTGCTCTCTTTCCCCTGGGAGCAACCCACATGTGGTGCTCTCTTTCCCCTGGGAGCAGCCCACATGTGGTGCTCTCTTCCCCCTGGGAGCAACCCACATGTGGTGCTCTCTTTCCCCTGGGAGCAACCCACATGTGGTGCTCTCTTTCCCCTGGGAGCAGCACAACACCACCAATGATTCTGCCCTCATATTTAGGTGTCGAAGGCATTAACAGGTATTGGCAGAGCAGGTATTAACAGGTATTGACAGGTATTGGCAGAGCAGGTATTGACAGGTATTGGCTGGGCAGAGCAGGTATTAACAGGTATTGACAGGTATTGGCAGAGCAGGTATTGACAGGTGTTGGCTGGGCAGAGCAGGTATTAACAGGTATTGGCTGGGCAGAGCAGGTATTAACAGGTATTGACAGGTATTGGCAGAGCAGGTATTGACAGGTATTGGCTGGGCAGAGCAGGTATTAACAGGTATTGGCTGGGCAGAGCAGGTATTAACAGGTATTGGCAGAGCAGGTATTAACAGGTATTGGCTGGGCAGAGCAGGTATTAACAGGTATTGACAGGTATTGGCTGGGCAGAGCAGGTATTAACAGGTATTGGCTGGGCAGAGCAGGTATTGACAGGTATTGGCTGGGCAGAGCAGGTATTGACAGGTATTGGCAGAGCAGGTATTGACAGGTATTGGCTGGGCAGAGCAGGTATTGACAGGTATTGGCTGGGCAGAGCAGGTATTAAAAGGTATTAACAGGTATTGACAGGTATTGGCTGGGCAGAGCAGGTATTGACAGGTATTGGCTGGGCAGAGCAGGTATTGACAGGTATTGGCTGGGCAGAGCAGGTATTGACAGGTATTGGCTGGGCAGAGCAGGTATTGACAGGTATTGGCTGGGCAGAGCAGGTATTGACAGGTATTGGCTGGGCAGAGCAGGTATTGACAGGTATTGGCAGAGCAGGTATTAACAGGTATTGGCTGGGCAGAGCAGGTATTGACAGGTATTGGCTGGGCAGAGCAGGTATTGACAGGTATTGGCTGGGCAGAGCAGGTATTGACAGGTATTGACAGGTATTAACAGGTATTGGCTGGGCAGAGCAGGTATTGACAGGTATTGACAGGTATTGGCAGAGCAGGTATTGACAGGTATTGGCTGGGCAGAGCAGGTATTGACAGGTATTGGCAGAGCAGGTATTGACAGTTATTGGCTGGGCAGAGCAGGTATTGACAAGTATTGGCAGAGCAGGTATTGACAGGTATTGGCTGGGCAGAGCAGGTATTGACAGGTATTGGCTGGGCAGAGCAGGTATTAACAGGTATTGGCTGGGCAGAGCAGGTATTGACAGGTATTGGCAGAGCAGGTATTGACAGGTATTGGCTGGGCAGAGCAGGTATTGACAGGTATTGGCAGAGCAGGTATTGACAGGTATTGGCTGGGCAGAGCAGGTATTGACAGGTATTGGCAGAGCAGGTATTGACAGGTATTGGCTGGGCAGAGCAAGTATTAACAGGTATTGACAGGTATTGACAGGTATTGGCTGGGCAGAGCAGGTATTGACAGGTATTGGCAGAGCAGGTATTGACAGGTATTGGCTGGGCAGAGCAGGTGTTGACAGGTATTGGCAGAGCAGGTATTGACAGGTATTGGCTGGGCAGAGCAGGTATTAACAGGTATTGGCTGGGCAGAGCAGGTATTGACAGGTATTGGCTGGGCAGAGCAGGTATTGACAGGTATTGGCTGGGCAGAGCAGGTATTGACAGGTATTGGCTGGGCAGAGCAGGTATTAACAGGTATTGACAGGTATTGACAGGTATTGGCTGGGCAGAGCAGGTATTGACAGGTATTGGCTGGGCAGAGCAGGTATTAACAGGTATTGGCTGGGCAGAGCAGGTATTGACAGGTATTGGCTGGGCAGAGCAGGTATTGACAGGTATTGGCAGAGCAGGTATTAAAAGGTATTAACAGGTATTAACAGGTATTGGCTGGGCAGAGCAGGTATTGACAGGTATTGGCTGGGCAGAGCAGGTGTTAGCAGAGCAGATATTAACAGGTATTGGCAGAGCAGGTATTGACAGGTATTGGCTGGGCAGAGCAGGTATTGACAGGTATTGGCTGGGCAGAGCAGGTATTGACAGGTATTGGCTGGGCAGAGCAGGTATTGACAGGTATTGGCTAGGCAGAGCAGGTATTGACAGGTATTGGCTGGGCAGAGCAGGTATTAACAGGTATTGGCTGGGCAGAGCAGGTATTAACAGGTATTGGCTGGGTAGAGCAGGTATTAACAGGTATAGCCTGTAACCTTTAGCCCCCACCTGGCCTGTGTAAAGCTGCCGCCAGACCTTTAGCCCCCACCTGGCCTGTGCAAAGCTGTTTAGACCTTTAGCCCCCACCTGGCCTGTGCAAAGCTGTTTAGACCTTTAGCCCCCACCTGGCCTGTGTAAAGCTGTCGCCAGACCTTAGCCCCCACCTGGCCTGTGTAAAGCTGCCGCCAGACCTTTAGCCCCCACCTGGCCTGTGTAAAGCTGCCGCCAGACCTTTAGCCCCCACCTGGCCTGTGTAAAGCTGCCGCCAGACCTTTAGCCCCCACCTGGCCTGTGTAAAGCTGCCGCCAGACCTTTAGCCCCCACCTGGCCTGTGTAAAGCTGCCGCCAGACCTTTAGCCCCCACCTGGCCTGTGTAAAGCTGTTTAGACCTTTAGCCCCCACCTGGCCTGTGTAAAGCTGTTTAGACCTTTAGCCCCCACCTGGCCTGTGCAAAGCTGTTTAGACCTTTAGCCCCCACCTGGCCTGTGTAAAGCTGCCGCCAGACCTTTAGCCCCCACCTGGCCTGTGTAAAGCTGCCGCCAGACCTTTAGCCCCCACCTGGCCTGCGTCATACAGTTACACCCACCGTCTCAGCAGGGTGGATAGAGGAGGCTGAAGTCAGCACCCCTCACCTTTAATGTGTCTATCCATTAGTCCTGGGGCTCTTCACTACCCCGCTCTCCCTCCCTCCATGCCATACACCCTTCATCCTCAACTACCCTGCCTGTGTCCCAAAATGGCGACCTAGTCCCTCGATAATGCACTACTGTAGACAGGCAGACAACTTGAGATTGAGTTGGGAAGTCAAACAGCAACATGTACTGTCCCAGGACCATTCTTCAAAAAAATGGCTACTTCGAAGAATCTCAAATATAAAGTATATTTACATTTGTTTAGCACTTTTTTTTTGTTTGTTGCTACTACACGATTCCACATGTGTTATTTCATAGTTGTGATGTCATCACTATTATTCTACAATGTAGAAAAACCCTGGAATGAGTTGGTGTGTCCAAACTCAAACTATATGTTGACTTACTGTTTGGGTGAAACATGTCACAGGTGAATCTCATTTTAGGAGGGCTGAGGGGGTAGTCTGACGGGAAGGAGAGGAGGGCTGGAAATACTCCGCCCTCAAAACACGTGTCCTCTGGACCCCTGGGTAGAAAACACACGGGACGCAGGGTTAGATAGGCCGGAGAAGTGACGGCGTGATGAATCACAACACGCGTCCTCTGGACCCCTGGGTAGAAAACACACGGGACGCAGGGTTAGTTAGGCCGGAGAAGTGACGCCGTGATAAATCACAGCTCAATGGGTGATACATTCTGCATCTGCACATTTTTCCTCATATAGATTAGAAATGGAAAGCATTTTTCTATGGACCTGGGTCAGATGTCAAAGGTCATGGTAAGAAAATAAGAAAAAAAAGAAAAGAAAAGGCACCAAATATTACAAATATTACATCTGACACCAGCTTCATGTTGAACCACTATCCGGCAGACCAAACCCTCCCCAAACACTCAACAGCCTAAAACAGGAGGTGCTGCTCTGTTCTCCAAAGGGGAGGTGCTGCTCTGTTCTCTAGATGGGAGGTGCTGCTCTGTTCTCTAGAGGGGAGGTGCTGCTCTGTTCTCTAGAGGGGAGGTGCTGCTCTGTTCTCTAGAGGGGAGGTGCTGCTCTGTTCTCTAGAGGGAAGGTGCAGCTCTGTTCTCTAGAGGGGAGGTGCTGCTCTGTTCTCCAAGGGGGAGGTGCTGCTCTGTTCTCTAAGGGGGAGGTGCTGCTCTGCTCTATAAAGGGGAGGTGCTGCTCTGTTCTCCAAGGGGGAGGTGCTGCTCTGTTCTCTAGAGGGGAGGTGCTGCTCTGTTCTCTAGAGGGGAGGTGCTGCTCTGTTCTCTAGAGGGGAGGTGCTGCTCTGTTCTCTAGAGGGGAGGTGCTGCTCTGTTCTCTAGAGGGAAGGTGCAGCTCTGTTCTCTAGAGGGAAGGTGCTGCTCTGTTCTCTAGAGGGAAGGTGCTGCTCTGTTCTCTAGAGGGGAGGTGCTGCTCTGTTCTCTAGAGGGGAGGTGCTGCTCTGTTCTCCAAGGGGGAGGTGCTGCTCTGCTCTCCAAGGGGAGGTGCTGCTCTGTTCTCCAAGGGGGAGGTGCTGCTCTGTTCTCTAAGGGGGAGGTGCTGCTCTGTTCTCTAGAGGGGAGGTGCTGCTCTGTTCTCTAGAGGGAAGGTGCTGCTCTGTTCTCTAGAGGGGAGGTGCTGCTCTGTTCTCCAAAGGGGAGGTGCTGCTCTGTTCTCCAAGGGGAGGTGCTGCTCTGTTCTCTAAGGGGAGGTGCTGCTCTGTTCTCTAAGGGGAGGTGCTGCTCTGTTCTCTAAGGGGAGGTGCTGCTCTGTTCTCTAAGGGGAGGTGCAGCTCTGTTCTCTAAGGGGGAGGTGCAGCTCTGTTCTCTAAGGGGGAGGTGCTGCTCTGTTCTCTAAGGGGGAGGTGCTGCTCTGTTCTCTAAGGGGGAGGTGCTGCCCTGTTCTCTAAGGGGGAGGTGCAGCTCTGTTCTCTAAGGGGGAGGTGCTGCTCTGTTCTCTAAGGGGGATGTGCTGCTCTGTTCTCTAAGGGGGAGGTGCTGCTCTGTTCTCTAAGGGGGAGGTGCTGCTCTGTTCTCTAGAGGAGAGGTGCAGCTCTGTTCTCTCAGGGGGAGGTGCTGCTCTGCTTTATAAAGGGGAGGTGCTGCTCTGTTCTCCAAGGGGGAGGTGCTGCTCTGCTTTATAAAGGGGAGGTGCTGCTCTGTTCTCTAAGGGGGAGGTGCTGCTCTGTTCTCCAAGGGGGAGGTGCTGCTCTGTTCTCCAAGGGGGAGGTGCTGCTCTGTTCTCTAGAGGGGAGGTGCTGCTCTGTTCTCTAAGGGGGAGGTGCTGCTCTGTTCTCTAAGGGGAAGGTGCTGCTCTGTTCTCTAAGGGGGAGGTGCTGCTCTGTTCTCTAAGGGGAAGGTGCTGCTCTGTTCTCTAGAGGGGAGGTGCTGCTCTGTTCTCTAAGGGGAAGGTGCTGCTCTGTTCTCTAAGGGGGAGGTGCTGCTCTGTTCTCTAGAGGGGAGGTGCTGCTCTGTTCTCTAGAGGGGAGGTGCTGCTCTGTTCTCTAGAGGGGAGGTGCTGCTCTGTTCTCTAGAGGGGAGGTGCTGCTCTGTTCTCTAAGGGGGAGGTGCTGCTCTGTTCTCTAGAGGGGAGGTGCTGCTCTGTTCTCTAAGGGAGAGGTGCTGCTCTGTTCTCTAGAGGGAAGGTGCAGCTCTGTTCTCTAAGGGAGAGGTGCTGCTCTGTTCTCTAAGGGAGAGGTGCTGCTCTGTTCTCTAAGGGAGAGGTGCTGCTCTGTTCTCTAAGGGAGAGGTGCTGCTCTGTTCTCTAGAGGGAAGGTGCAGCTCTGTTCTCTAAGGGGGAGGTGCAGCTCTGTTCTCCAAGGGGGAGGTGCTGCTCTGTTCTCTAAGGGCGAGGTGCTGCTCTGTTCTCTAAGGGGGAGGTGCTGCTCTGCTTTATAAAGGGGAGGTGCTGCTCTGTTCTCCAAGGGGGAGGTGCTGCTCTGCTTTATAAAGGGGAGGTGCTGCTCTGTTATCCAAGGAGGAGGTGCTGCTCTGTTCTCCAAGGGGAAGGTGCTGCTCTGTTCTCCAAGGGGGAGGTGCTGCTCTGTTCTCCAAGGGGAAGGTGCTGCTCTGTTCTCTAGAGGGGAGGTGCTGCTCTGTTCTCTAAGGGGAAGGTGCTGCTCTGTTCTCTAAGGGGGAGGTGCTGCTCTGTTCTCTAAGGGGGAGGTGCTGCTCTGTTCTCTAAGGGGGAGGTGCTGCTCTGTTCTCTAGAGGAGAGGTGCAGCTCTGTTCTCTCAGGGGGAGGTGCTGCTCTGCTTTATAAAGGGGAGGTGCTGCTCTGTTCTCCAAGGGGGAGGTGCTGCTCTGCTTTATAAAGGGGAGGTGCTGCTCTGTTCTCTAAGGGGGAGGTGCTGCTCTGTTCTCCAAGGGGGAGGTGCTGCTCTGTTCTCCAAGGGGAGGTGCTGCTCTGTTCTCTAGAGGAGGTGCTGCTCTGTTCTCTAAGGGGGAGGTGCTGCTCTGTTCTCTAAGGGGAAGGTGCTGCTCTGTTCTCTAAGGGGGAGGTGCTGCTCTGTTCTCTAAGGGGAAGGTGCTGCTCTGTTCTCTAGAGGGGAGGTGCTGCTCTGTTCTCTAAGGGGAAGGTGCTGCTCTGTTCTCTAAGGGGGAGGTGCTGCTCTGTTCTCTAGAGGGGAGGTGCTGCTCTGTTCTCTAGAGGGGAGGTGCTGCTCTGTTCTCTAGAGGGGAGGTGCTGCTCTGTTCTCTAGAGGGGAGGTGCTGCTCTGTTCTCTAAGGGGGAGGTGCTGCTCTGTTCTCTAAGGGGGAGGTGCTGCTCTGTTCTCTAGAGGGGAGGTGCTGCTCTGTTCTCTAAGGGAGAGGTGCTGCTCTGTTCTCTAGAGGGAAGGTGCAGCTCTGTTCTCTAAGGGAGAGGTGCTGCTCTGTTCTCTAAGGGAGAGGTGCTGCTCTGTTCTCTAAGGGAGAGGTGCTGCTCTGTTCTCTAAGGGAGAGGTGCTGCTCTGTTCTCTAGAGGGAAGGTGCAGCTCTGTTCTCTAAGGGGGAGGTGCAGCTCTGTTCTCCAAGGGGGAGGTGCTGCTCTGTTCTCTAAGGGCGAGGTGCTGCTCTGTTCTCTAAGGGGGAGGTGCTGCTCTGCTTTATAAAGGGGAGGTGCTGCTCTGTTCTCCAAGGGGGAGGTGCTGCTCTGCTTTATAAAGGGGAGGTGCTGCTCTGTTATCCAAGGAGGAGGTGCTGCTCTGTTCTCCAAGGGGAAGGTGCTGCTCTGTTCTCCAAGGGGGAGGTGCTGCTCTGTTCTCCAAGGGGAAGGTGCTGCTCTGTTCTCTAGAGGGGAGGTGCTGCTCTGTTCTCTAAGGGGAAGGTGCTGCTCTGTTCTCTAAGGGGGAGGTGCTGCTCTGTTCTCTAAGGGGGAGGTGCTGCTCTGTTCTCTAAGGGGGAGGTGCTGCTCTGTTCTCTAGAGGAGAGGTGCAGCTCTGTTCTCTCAGGGGGAGGTGCTGCTCTGCTTTATAAAGGGGAGGTGCTGCTCTGTTCTCCAAGGGGGAGGTGCTGCTCTGCTTTATAAAGGGGAGGTGCTGCTCTGTTCTCTAAGGGGGAGGTGCTGCTCTGTTCTCCAAGGGGGAGGTGCTGCTCTGTTCTCTAGAGGGGAGGTGCTGCTCTGTTCTCTAAGGGGGAGCTGCTGCTCTGTTCTCTAAGGGGAAGGTGCTGCTCTGTTCTCTAAGGGGGAGGTGCTGCTCTGTTCTCTAAGGGGAAGGTGCTGCTCTGTTCTCTAGAGGGGAGGTGCTGCTCTGTTCTCTAAGGGGAAGGTGCTGCTCTGTTCTCTAAGGGGGAGGTGCTTCTCTGTTCTCTAGAGGGGAGGTGCTGCTTTGTTCTCTAGAGGGGAGGTGCTGCTCTGTTCTCTAGAGGGGAGGTGCTGCTCTGTTCTCTACAGGGGAGGTGCTGCTCTGTTCTCTAAGGGGGAGGTGCTGCTCTGTTCTCTAGAGGGGAGGTGCTGCTCTGTTCTCTAAGGGAGAGGTGCAGCTCTGTTCTCTAAGGGAGAGGTGCTGCTCTGTTCTCTAAGGGAGAGGTGCTGCTCTGTTCTCTAAGGGAGAGGTGCTGCTCTGTTCTCTAAGGGAGAGGTGCTGCTCTGTTCTCTAAGGGAGAGGTGCTGCTCTGTTCTCTAAGGGAGAGGTGCTGCTCTGTTCTCTAGAGGGAAGGTGCAGTTCTGTTCTCTAGAGGGAAGGTGCAGCTCTGTTCTCTAAGGGGGAGGTGCAGCTCTGTTCTCCAAGGGGGAGGTGCTGCTCTGTTCTCTAAGGGGGAGGTGCTGCTCTGTTCTCCAAGGGGGAGGTGCTGCTCTGCTTTATAAAGGGGAGGTGCTGCTCTGTTCTCCAAGGGGGAGGTGCTGCTCTGCTTTATAAAGGGGAGGTGCTGCTCTGTTCTCCAAGGGGAAGGTGCTGCTCTGTTCTCCAAGGGGGAGGTGCTGCTCTGTTCTCCAAGGGGAAGGTGCTGCTCTGTTCTCCAAGGGGAAGGTGCTGCTCTGTTCTCTAGAGGGGAGGTGCTGCTCTGTTCTCTAAGGGGGAGGTGCTGCTCTGTTCTCTAAGGGGGAGGTGCTGCTACGTTCTCTAGAGGGGAGGTGCTGCTCTGTTCTCTAGAGGGGAGGTGCTGCTCTGTTCTCTAAGGGGGAGGTGCTGCTCTGTTCTCTAGAGGGGAGGTGCTGCTCTGTTCTCTAAGGGGAAGGTGCTGCTCTGTTCTCTAAGGGAGAGGTGCAGCTCTGTTCTCTAAGGGAGAGGTGCTGCTCTGTTCTCTAGAGGGAAGGTGCAGCTCTGTTCTCTAAGGGGGAGGTGCTGCTCTGTTCTCTAGAGGGAAGGTGCAGCTCTGTTCTCTAAGGGAGAGGTGCTGCTCTGTTCTCTAAGGGAGAGGTGCTGCTCTGTTCTCTAAGGGAGAGGTGCTGCTCTGTTCTCTGGAGGGAAGGTGCAGCTCTGTTCTCTAAGGGGGAGGTGCAGCTCTGTTCTCCAAGGGGGAGGTGCTGCTCTGTTCTCTAAGGGGGAGGTGCTGCTCTGTTCTCTAAGGGGGAGGTGCTGCTCTGTTCTCTAAGGGGGAGGTGCTGCTCTGCTTTATAAAGGGGAGGTGCTGCTCTGTTCTCCAAGGGGGAGGTGCTGCTCTGCTTTATAAAGGGGAGGTGCTGCTCTGTTCTCCAAGGGAAAGGTGCTGCTCTGTTCTCCAAGGGGGAGGTGCTGCTCTGTTCTCCAAGGGGGAGGTGCTGCTCTGTTCTCCAATGGGGAGGTGCTGCTCTGTTCTCTAAGGGGGAGGTGCTTCTCTGTTCTCTAAGGGGGAGGTGCTGCTCTGTTCTCCAAGGGGGAGGTGCTGCTAAGGGAGAGGTGCTGCTCTGTTCTCTAAGGGGGAGGTGCTGCTCTGTTCTCTAAGGGGGAGGTGCAGCTCTGTTCTCTAGAGGGGAGGTGCAGCTCTGTTCTCTAGAGGGGAGGTGCAGCTCTGTTCTCTAGAGGGGAGGTGCAGCTCTGTTCTCTAAGGGGGAGGTGCTGCTCTGCTCTATTAAGGGGAGGTGCTGCTCTGTTCTCTAAGGGGAGTGCTGCTCTGTTCTCTAAGGGGAGGTGCAGCTCTGTTCTCTAAGGGGAGGTGCTGCTCTGTTCTCTAAGGGGGAGGTGCTGCTCTGTTCTCCAAGGGAGAGGTGCTTCTCTGTTCTCCAAGGGGAGGTGCTGCTCTGTTCTCTAAGGGGAGGTGCTGCTCTGTTCTCCAAGGGGAGGTGCTGCTCTGTTCTCCAAGGGGAGGTGCTGCTCTGTTCTCTAAGGGGAGGTGCTGCTCTGCTCTATAAAGGGGAGGTGCTGCTCTGTTCTATAAGGGGGAGGTGCTGCTCTGTTCTCTAAGGGGAGGTGCTGCTCTGTTCTCTAAGGGGAGGTGCTGCTCTGTTCTCCAAGGGGAGGCGCTGCTCTGTTCTCCAAGGGAGAGGTGCTGCTCTGTTCTCCAAGGGAGAGGTGCTGCTCTGTTCTCCAACTGAGAGGTGCTGCTCTGTTCTCCAACTGAGAGGTGCTGCTCTGTTCTCTAAGGGGAGGTGCAGCTCTGTTCTCTAAGGGGAGAGGTGCTGCTCTGTTCTCCAAGGGGAGGTGCTGCTAAGGGGAGGTGCTGCTCTGTTTTCTAAGGGAGAGGTGCTGCTCTGTTCTCCAAGGGAGAGTGCTGCTCTGTTCTCCAACGGAGAGGTGCTGCTCTGTTCTCTAAGGGGAGGTGCAGCTCTGTTCTCTAAGGGAGAGGTGCTGCTCTGTTCTCCAAGGGGAGGTGCTGCTAAGGGGAGGTGCTGCTCTGTTTTCTAAGGGAGAGGTGCTGCTCTGTTCTCCAAGGAGAGGTGCTGCTCTGTTCTCCAACTGAGAGGTGCTGCTCTGTTCTCTAAGGGGAGGTGCAGCTCTGTTCTCTAAGGGAGAGGTGCTGCTCTGTTCTCCAAGGGGAGGTGCTGCTAAGGGAGGTGCTGCTCTGTTTTCTAAGGGGAGGTGCAGCTCTGTTCTCTAGAGGGAGGTGCAGCTGTGTTCTCTAGAGGGGAGGTGCAGCTCTGTTCTCTAGAAGGAGGTGCTGCTCTGCTCTATAAGGGGAGGTGCTGCTCTGTTCTCAAAGGGGAGGTGCTGCTCTGTTCTCAAGGGAGAGGTGCTGCTCTGTTCTCCAAGGGAGAGGTGCTGCTCTGTTCTCCAAGGGAGAGGCTGCTCTGTTCTCCAAGGGAGAGGTGCTGCTCTGTTCTCCAAGGGGAGGTGCTGCTCTGTTCTCCAAGGGGAAGGGGAGGTGCTGCTCTGTTCTCCAAGGGGAGGTGCTGCTCTGTTCTCCAAGGGGGAGGTGCTGCTCTGTTCTCCAAGGGAGGTGCTGCTCTGTTCTCTAAGGGGAGGTGCTGCTCTGTTCTCCAGGGGGAGGTGCTGCTCTGTTCTCCAAGGGGAGGTGCTGCTAAGGGAGAGGTGCTGCTCTGTTCTCTAAGGGGAGGTGCTGCTCTGTTCTCTAAGGGGGAGGTGCTGCTCTGTTCTCTAAGGGGGAGGTGCAGCTCTGTCCTCCAAGGGGGAGGTGCTGCTCTGTTCTCTAAGGGAGAGGTGCTGCTCTGTTCTCTAAGGGAGAGGTGCTGCTCTGTTCTCCAAGGGGGAGGTGCTGCTAAGGGGGAGCTGCTGCTCTGTTCTCTAAGGGGGAGGTGCAGCTCTGTTCTCTAGAGGGGAGGTGCAGCTCTGTTCTCTAGAGGGGAGGTGCAGCTCTGTTCTCTAAGGGGGAGGTGCTGCTCTGCTCTATAAAGGGGAGGTGCTGCTCTGTTCTATAAGGGGGAGGTGCTGCTCTGTTCTCAAAGGGGGAGGTGCTGCTCTGTTCTCCAAGGGGGAGGTGCTGCTCTGTTCTATAAGGGGGAGGTGCTGCTCTGTTCTCAAAGGGGGAGGTGCTGCTCTGTTCTCCAAGGGGAGGTGCAGCTCTGTTCTCTAAGGGGAGGTGCTGCTCTAATGGGGGAGGTGCTGCTCTGTTCTACAAAGGGGAGGTGCTGCTCTGTTCTACAAAGGGGAGGTGCTGCTCTGTTCTCCAAGGGGGAGGTGCTGCTCTGCTCTATAAAGGGGAGGTGCTGCTCTGTTCTATAAGGGGGAGGTGCTGCTCTGTTCTATAAGGGGAGGTGCTGCTCTGTTCTCTAAGGGGAGGTGCTGCTCTGTTCTGGGGGAGGCGCTGCTCTGTTCTCCAAGGGAGAGGTGCTGCTCTGTTCTCCAAGGGAGAGGTGCTGCTCTGTTCTCCAACTGAGGTGCTGCTCTGTTCTCCAACTGAGAGGTGCTGCTCTGTTCTCTAAGGGGAGGTGCAGCTCTGTTCTCTAAGGGAGAGGTGCTGCTCTGTTCTCAAGGGGGAGGTGCTGCTAAGGGGAGGTGCTGCTCTGTTTTCTAAGGAGAGGTGCTGCTCTGTTCTCCAAGGGAGAGGTGCTGCTCTGTTCTCCAACGGAGAGGTGCTGCTCTGTTCTCTAAGGGGAGGTGCAGCTCTGTTCTCTAAGGAGAGGTGCTGCTCTGTTCTCCAAGGGGAGGTGCTGCTAAGGGGGAGGTGCTGCTCTGTTTTCTAAGGGAGAGGTGCTGCTCTGTTCTCCAAGGAGAGGTGCTGCTCTGTTCTCCAACTGAGAGGTGCTGCTCTGTTCTCTAAGGGGAGGTGCAGCTCTGTTCTCTAAGGGAGAGGTGCTGCTCTGTTCTCCAAAGGGGAGGTGCTGCTAAGGGGAGGTGCTGCTCTGTTTTCTAAGGGGAGGTGCAGCTCTGTTCTCTAGAGGGAGGTGCAGCTGTGTTCTCTAGAGGGGAGGTGCAGCTCTGTTCTCTAGAAGGAGGTGCTGCTCTGCTCTATAAGGGGAGGTGCTGCTCTGTTCTCTAAGGGGAGGTGCAGCTCTGTCCTCCAAGGGGAGGTGCTGCTCTGTTCTCTAAGGAGAGGTGCTGCTCTGTTCTCTAAGGAGAGGTGCTGCTCTGTTCTCCAAGGGGAGGTGCTGCTAAGGGGGAGCTGCTGCTCTGTTCTCTAAGGGGAGGTGCAGCTCTGTTCTCTAGAGGAGGTGCAGCTCTGTTCTCTAGAGGGAGGTGCAGCTCTGTTCTAAGGGGAGGTGCTGCTCTGCTCTATAAAGGGGAGGTGCTGCTCTGTTCTATAAGGGGAGGTGCTGCTCTGTTCTATAAGGGGAGGTGCTGCTCTGTTCTCCAAGGGAGGTGCTGCTCTGTTCTATAAGGGGAGGTGCTGCTCTGTTCTCAAAGGGAGGTGCTGCTCTGTTCTCCAAGGGGAGGTGCAGCTCTGTTCTCTAAGGGGGAGGTGCTGCTCTGTTCTCCAAAGGAGGTGCTGCTCTGTTCTACAAAGGGAGGTGCTGCTCTGTTCTCCAAGGGGGAGGTGCTGCTCTGCTCTATAAAGGGGAGGTGCTGCTCTGTTCTATAAGGGGGAGGTGCTGCTCTGTTCTATAAGGGGAGGTGCTGCTCTGTTCTCTAAGGGGGAGGTGCTGCTCTGTTCTCCAAGGGGGAGGCGCTGCTCTGTTCTCCAAGGGAGAGGTGCTGCTCTGTTCTCCAAGGGAGAGGTGCTGCTCTGTTCTCCAACTGAGAGGTGCTGCTCTGTTCTCCAACTGAGAGGTGCTGCTCTGTTCTCTAAGGGGGAGGTGCAGCTCTGTTCTCTAAGGGAGAGGTGCTGCTCTGTTCTCCAAGGGGGAGGTGCTGCTAAGGGGAGGTGCTGCTCTGTTTTCTAAGGGAGAGGTGCTGCTCTGTTCTCCAAGGAGAGGTGCTGCTCTGTTCTCCAACGGAGAGGTGCTGCTCTGTTCTCTAAGGGGAGGTGCAGCTCTGTTCTCTAAGGAGAGGTGCTGCTCTGTTCTCCAAGGGGAGGTGCTGCTAAGGGGAGGTGCTGCTCTGTTTTCTAAGGGAGAGGTGCTGCTCTGTTCTCCAAGGGAGAGGTGCTGCTCTGTTCTCCAACTGAGAGGTGCTGCTCTGTTCTCTAAGGGGGAGGTGCAGCTCTGTTCTCTAAGGGAGAGGTGCTGCTCTGTTCTCCAAGGGGGAGGTGCTGCTAAGGGGGAGGTGCTGCTCTGTTTTCTAAGGGGGAGGTGCAGCTCTGTTCTCTAGAGGGGAGGTGCAGCTGTGTTCTCTAGAGGGGAGGTGCAGCTCTGTTCTCTAGAAGGGAGGTGCTGCTCTGCTCTATAAGGGGGAGGTGCTGCTCTGTTCTCAAAGGGGGAGGTGCTGCTCTGTTCTCCAAGGGAGAGGTGCTGCTCTGTTCTCCAAGGGAGAGGTGCTGCTCTGTTCTCCAAGGGAGAGGTGCTGCTCTGTTCTCCAAGGGAGAGGTGCTGCTCTGTTCTCCAAGGGGGAGGTGCTGCTCTGTTCTCCAAGGGGGAGGTGCTGCTCTGTTCTCCAAGGGGGAGGTGCTGCTCTGTTCTCCAAGGGGGAGGTGCTGCTCTGTTCTCTAAGGGGGAGGTGCTGCTCTGTTCTCCAAAGGGGAGGTGCTGCTCTGTTCTCCAAAGGGGAGGTGCTGCTCTGTTCTCCAAGGGGGAGGTGCTGCTCTGCTCTATAAAGGGGAGGTGCTGCTCTGTTCTATAAGGGGGAGGTGCTGCTCTGTTCTCTAAGGGGAGGTGCTGCTCTGTTCTCCAACTGAGAGGTGCTGCTCTGTTCTCCAACTGAGAGGTGCTGCTCTGTTCTCCAACTGAGAGGTGCTGCTCTGTTCTCTAAGGGGAGGTGCAGCTCTGTTCTCTAAGGGAGAGGACTGTTCTCCAAGGGGAGGTGCTGCTAAGGGGAGGTGCTGCTCTGTTCTCCAAGGGGGAGGTGCTGCTCTGTTCTCCAAGGGGGAGGTGCTGCTCTGTTCTCCAAGGGGGAGGTGCTGCTCTGTTCTCCAAGGGGGAGGTGCTGCTCTGTTCTCTAAGGGGGAGGTGCTGCTCTGTTCTCCAAAGGGGAGGTGCTGCTCTGTTCTCCAAAGGGGAGGTGCTGCTCTGTTCTCCAAGGGGGAGGTGCTGCTCTGTTCTATAAGGGGGAGGTGCTGCTCTGTTCTATAAGGGGAGGTGCTGCTCTGTTCTCTAAGGGGGAGGTGCTGCTCTGTTCTCCAAGGGGGAGGCGCTGCTCTGTTCTCCAAGGGAGAGGTGCTGCTCTGTTCTCCAAGGGAGAGGTGCTGCTCTGTTCTCCAACTGAGAGGTGCTGCTCTGTTCTCCAACTGAGAGGTGCTGCTCTGTTCTCTAAGGGGGAGGTGCAGCTCTGTTCTCTAAGGGAGAGGTGCTGCTCTGTTCTCCAAGGGGGAGGTGCTGCTAAGGGGGAGGTGCTGCTCTGTTTTCTAAGGGAGAGGTGCTGCTCTGTTCTCCAAGGGAGAGGTGCTGCTCTGTTCTCCAACGGAGAGGTGCTGCTCTGTTCTCTAAGGGGGAGGTGCAGCTCTGTTCTCTAAGGGAGAGGTGCTGCTCTGTTCTCCAAGGGGGAGGTGCTGCTAAGGGGGAGGTGCTGCTCTGTTTTCTAAGGGAGAGGTGCTGCTCTGTTCTCCAAGGGAGAGGTGCTGCTCTGTTCTCCAACTGAGAGGTGCTGCTCTGTTCTCTAAGGGGGAGGTGCAGCTCTGTTCTCTAAGGGAGAGGTGCTGCTCTGTTCTCCAAGGGGAGGTGCTGCTAAGGGGAGGTGCTGCTCTGTTTTCTAAGGGGAGGTGCAGCTCTGTTCTCTAGAGGGAGGTGCAGCTGTGTTCTCTAGAGGGAGGTGCAGCTCTGTTCTCTAGAAGGGAGGTGCTGCTCTGCTCTATAAGGGGAGGTGCTGCTCTGTTCTCAAAGGGGAGGTGCTGCTCTGTTCTCCAAGGAGAGGTGCTGCTCTGTTCTCCAAGGGAGAGGTGCTGCTCTGTTCTCCAAGGGAGAGGTGCTGCTCTGTTCTCCAAGGGAGAGGTGCTGCTCTGTTCTCCAAGGGAGAGGTGCTGCTCTGTTCTCCAAGGGGGAGGTGCTGCTCTGTTCTCCAAGGGGAGGTGCTGCTCTGTTCTCCAAGGGGAGGTGCTGCTCTGTTCTCCAAGGGGAGGTGCTGCTCTGTTCTCCAAGGGGGAGGTGCTGCTCTGTTCTCTAAGGTGCTGCTCTGTTCTCCAAAGGGGAGGTGCTGCTCTGTTCTCCAAAGGGGAGGTGCTGCTCTGTTCTCCAAGGGGGAGGTGCTGCTCTGCTCTATAAAGGGGAGGTGCTGCTCTGTTCTATAAGGGGGAGGTGCTGCTCTGTTCTCTAAGGGGAGGTGCTGCTCTGTTCTCTAAGGGGAGGTGCTGCTCTGTTCTCCAAGGGGGCGCTGCTCTGTTCTCCAAGGAGAGGTGCTCTCTGTTCTCCAAGGGAGAGGTGCTGCTCTGTTCTCCAACTGAGAGGTGCTGCTCTGTTCTCCAACTGAGAGGTGCTGCTCTGTTCTCTAAGGGGAGGTGCAGCTCTGTTCTCTAAGGAGGGGTGCTGCTCTGTTCTCCAAGGGGAGGTGCTGCTAAGGGGAGGTGCTGCTCTGTTTTCTAAGGGAGAGGTGCTGCTCTGTTCTCCAAGGGAGAGGTGCTGCTCTGTTCTCCAACGGAGAGGTGCTGCTCTGTTCTCTAAGGGGGAGGTGCAGCTCTGTTCTCTAAGGGAGAGGTGCTGCTCTGTTCTCCAAGGGGGAGGTGCTGCTAAGGGGGAGTGCTGCTCTGTTTTCTAAGGGAGAGGTGCTGCTCTGTTCTCCAAGGGAGAGGTGCTGCTCTGTTCTCCAACTGAGAGGTGCTGCTAAGGGGAGGTGCAGCTCTGTTCTCTAGAAGGGAGGTGCTGCTCTGCTCTATAAGGGGAGGTGCTGCTCTGTTCTCAAGGGGAGGTGCTGCTCTGTTCTCAAGGGGAGGTGCTGCTCTGTTCTCCAAGGGAGAGGTGCTGCTCTGTTCTCCAAGGGAGAGGTGCTGCTCTGTTCTCCAAGGAGAGGTGCTGCTCTGTTCTCCAAGGGAGGTGCTGCTCTGTTCTCCAAGGGGAGGTGCTGCTCTGTTCTCCAAGGGGGAGGTGCTGCTCTGTTCTCCAAGGGAGGTGCTGCTCTGTTCTCCAAGGGGAGGTGCTGCTAAGGGGAGGTGCTGCTCTGTTTCTAAGGGGAGGTGCAGCTCTGTTCTCTAGAGGGGAGGTGCAGCTGTGTTCTCTAGAGGGAGGTGCAGCTCTGTTCTCTAGAAGGAGGTGCTGCTCTGCTCTATAAGGGGAGGTGCTGCTCTGTTCTCCAAGGAGGGCTCTGAGGGTGCTGCTCTGTTCTCCAAGGGAGAGGTGCTGCTCTGTTCTCCAAGGGAGAGGTGCTGCTCTGTTCTCCAAGGGAGAGGTGCTGCTCTGTTCTCCAAGGGAGAGGTGCTGCTCTGTTCTCCAAGGGGGAGGTGCTGCTCTGTTCTCCAAGGGGAGGTGCTGCTCTGTTCTCCAAGGGGAGAGTGCTGCTCTGTTCTCCAAGGGGAGGTGCTGCTCTGTTCTCCAAGGGGGAGGTGCTCTGTTCTCCAAGGGGAGGTGCTGCTCTGTTCTCTAAGGGGAGGTGCTGCTCTGTTCTCCAACGGAGAGGTGCTGCTCTGTTCTCTAAGGGGGAGGTGCAGCTCTGTTCTCTAAGGGAGAGGTGCTGCTCTGTTCTCCAAGGGGGAGGTGCTGCTAAGGGGGAGGTGCTGCTCTGTTTTCTAAGGGAGAGGTGCTGCTCTGTTCTCCAAGGGAGAGGTGCTGCTCTGTTCTCCAACTGAGAGGTGCTGCTCTGTTCTCTAAGGGGGAGGTGCAGCTCTGTTCTCTAAGGGAGAGGTGCTGCTCTGTTCTCCAAG
This sequence comes from Oncorhynchus nerka, assembly GCF_034236695.1. Taxonomy (NCBI): domain Eukaryota; kingdom Metazoa; phylum Chordata; class Actinopteri; order Salmoniformes; family Salmonidae; genus Oncorhynchus; species Oncorhynchus nerka. Next base: position 56,721,982 of record NC_088396.1, read on the forward strand.
GGGAGGTGCTGCTAAGGGGGAGGTGCTGCTCTGTTTTCTAAGGGGGAGGTGCAGCTCTGTTCTCTAGAGGGGAGGTGCAGCTGTGTTCTCTAGAGGGGAGGTGCAGCTCTGTTCTCTAGAAGGGAGGTGCTGCTCTGCTCTATAAGGGGGAGGTGCTGCTCTGTTCTCCAAGGGGGAGGTGCTGCTCTGTTCTCCAAGGGGAGGTGCTGCTCTGTTCTCCAAGGGGGAGGTGCTGCTCTGTTCTCCAAGGGGAGGTGCTGCTCTGTTCTCCAAGGGGAGGTGCTGCTCTGTTCTCCAAGGGGAGGTGCTGCTCTGTTCTCCAAGGGGAGGTGCTGCTAAGGGAGAGGTGCTGCTCTGTTCTCTAAGGGGGAGGTGCTGCTCTGTTCTCTAAGGGGAGGTGCTGCTCTGTTCTCTAAGGGGAGGTGCAGCTCTGTCCTCCAAGGGGAGGTGCTGCTCTGTTCTCTAAGGGAGAGGTGCTGCTCTGTTCTCTAAGGGAGAGGTGCTGCTCTGTTCTCCAAGGGGGAGGTGCTGCTAAGGGGGAGCTGCTGCTCTGTTCTCTAAGGGGGAGGTGCAGCTCTGTTCTCTAGAGGAGGTGCAGCTCTGTTCTCTAGAGGGAGGGTGCAGCTCTGTTCTCTAGAGGGAGGTGCAGCTCTGTTCTCTAAGGGGAGGTGCTGCTCTGCTCTATAAAGGGGAGGTGCTGCTCTGTTCTATAAGGGGAGGTGCTGCTCTGTTCTCAAAGGGGAGGTGCTGCTCTGTTCTCCAAGGGGAGGTGCTGCTCTGTTCTATAAGGGGGAGGTGCTGCTCTGTTCTCAAAGGGGAGGTGCTGCTAAAAGGTGCTGCTCTGTTCTCCAAAGGGGAGGTGTGCTGCTCTGTTCTCCAAAGGGGAGGTGCTGCTCTGTTCTCCAAGGGGGAGGTGCAGCTCTGTTCTCCAAGGGGGAGGTGCTGCTCTGTTCTCTAAGGGGGAGGAGCTGCTCTGTTCTCCAAGGGGGAGGTGCTGCTCTGCTTTATAAAGGGGAGGTGCTGCTCTGCTTTATAAAGGGGAGGTGCTGCTCTGTTCTCTAAGGGGGAGGTGCTGATCTGTTCTCCAAGGGGGAGGTGCTGATCTGTTCTCCAAGGGGGAGGTGCTGCTCTGTTCTCTAAAGGGGAGGTGTAGCTCTGTTCTCTAAGGGAGAGGTGCTGCTCTGTTCTCCAAGGGGAGGTGCTGCTAAGGGGAGGTGCTGCTCTGTTCTCTAAGGGGGAGGTGCAGCTCTGTTCTCTAGAGGGGAGGTGCAGCTCTGTTCTCTAGAGGGGAGGTGCAGCTCTGTTCTCTAGAGGGGAGGTGCAGCTCTGTTCTCTAAGGGGGAGGTGCTGCTCTGCTCTATAAAGGGAGGTGCTGCTCTGTTCTATAGGGGGAGGTGCTGCTCTGTTCTCAAAGGGGAGGTGCTGCTCTGTTCTCAAAGGGGAGGTGCTGCTCTGTTCTCAAAGGGGGAGGTGCTGCTCTGTTCTCCAAGGGGAGGTGTTGCTCTGTTCTCCAAGGGGAGGTGCTGCTCTGTTCTCCAAGGGGAGGTGCTGCTCTGTTCTCCAAGGGGAGGTGCTGCTCTGTTCTCCAAGGGGAGGTGCTGCTCTGTTCTCCAAGGGGAGTGCTGCTCTCCGCTCTCCAAGGGGAGGTGCTGCTCCGCTCTCCAAGGGGAGGTGCTGCTCTGTTCTCCAAGGGGGAGGTGCTGCTCTGTTCTCTAAGGGGGAGGTGCTGCTATGTTCTCCAAGGGAGAGGTGCTGCTCTGCTCTATAAAGGGGAGGTGCTGCTCTGTTCTCCAAGGGGGAGGTGCTGCTCTGTTCTCCAAGGGAGAGGTGCTGCTCTGTTCTCCAAGGGAGAGGTGCTGCTCTGTTCTCCAATGGGGAGGTGCTGCTCTGTTCTCCAAGGGGGAGGTGCTGCTCTGTTCTCTAGAGGGAGGTGCTGCTCTGTTCTCTAGAGGGAGGTGCTGCTCTGTTCTCCAAGGGGGAGGTGCTGCTCTGTTCTCCAAGGGGGAGGTGCTGCTCTGTTCTCTAGAGGGAGGTGCTGCTCTGTTCTCCAAGGGGAGGTGCTGCTCTGTTCTCCAAGGGGAGTGCTGCTCTGTTCTCTAGGGGGAGGTGCAGCTCTGTTCTCTAAGGGGGAGGTGCTGCTCTGCTCTATAAAGGGGAGGTGCTGCTCTGCTCTATAAAGGGGAGGTGCTGCTCTGCTCTATAAAGGGGAGGTGCTGCTCTGTTCTCCAATGGGGAGGTGCTGCTCTGTTCTCCAAGGGGGAGGTGCTGCTCTGTTCTCCAAGGGGGAGGTGCTGCTCTGTTCTCTAAGGGGGAGGTGCTGCTCTGTTCTCTAAGGGGGAGGTGCTGCTCTGTTCTCTAGAGGGGAGGTGCTGCTCTGTTCTCCAAGGGGGAGGTGCTGCTCTGTTCTCTAGAGGGGAGGTGCTGCTCTGTTCTCTAGAGGGGAGGTGCTGCTCTGTTCTCTAGAGGGAAGGTGCAGCTCTGTTCTCCAAGGGGGAGGTGCTGCTCTGTTCTCTAGAGGGAGGTGCTGCTCTGTTCTCCAAGGGGGAGGTGCTGCTCTGTTCTCCAGAGGGGGAGGCGCTGCTCTGTTCTCCAAGGGGGAGGTGCAGCTCTGTTCTCTAAGGGGGAGGTGCTGCTCTGTTCTCTAAGGGGGAGGTGCTGCTCTGTTCTCCAAGGGGGAGGTGCTGCTCTGTTCTCCAAGGGGGAGGTGCTGCTCTGTTCTCCAAGGGGGAGGTGCTGCTCTGTTCTCTAAGGGAGAGGTGCTGCTCTGTTCTCTAAGGGAGAGGTGCTGCTCTGTTCTCTAGAGGGGAGGTGCTGCTTTGTTCTCCAAGGGGGAGGTGCTGCTCTGTTCTCTAGAGGGGGAGGTGCTGCTCTGTTCTCCAAGGAAGAGGTGCTGCTTTGTTCTCCAAGGGGGAGGTGCTGCTCTGTTCTCTAGAGGGGAGGTGCTGCTGATGTAAGGCTCTGTGGACAGCCAGTGGCTGTGTACCAAATGTAAATGTTCCCATAAGGCTGTGCTTTCGTTAGACTGCTGTATTACATGCTGGGGCAGGCAGGTTATTCAGGGGAGGATTAGGTAGAGATGCATGCTAATTATAAGGATCAAAACCCTTCATAGACCCTCTACACTGTGGTCACATAACACAGGACAGTTCGTCAGATATACAATCATCTCTATACCAAGAGTTTTTGCACTGGCTGGGTAAGCTAGAATTTCCCTTTAAATGTATATTATTAAATTATTGACAATTCGTTTTCAATAGGTTTAAAAGCATGGCTACTGGCCAGACAAGGAAACGGGAGGGACAGCATAACGGGGGGACAGCATAACGGGGGGACAGTAAAACTAGAGGGAGCATAATGGGGGACAGCATAATGGGGGACAGCATAATGGGGGACAGTAAAACTAGAGGACAGCATAACGGGGGGGACAGTAAAACTAGAGGGACAGCATAATGGGGGGACAGTAAAACTAGAGGACAGCATAATGGGGGACAGTAAAACTAGAGGGACAGCATAATGGGGGACAGCATAATGGGGGACAGTAAAACTAGAGGGACAGCATAATGGGGGACAGCATAACGGGGGACAGTAAAACTAGAGGGACAGCATAATGGGGGACAGCATAACGGGGGACAGCATAACGGGGGACAGCATAATGGGGGGACAGTAAAACAAGAGGGACAGCATAATGGGGGACAGCATAACGGGGGACAGTAAAACAAGAGGACAGCATAATGGGGGGACAGTAAAACTAGAGGGACAGCATAAGGGGGACAGTAAAACTAGAGGGACAGCATAATGGGGGGACAGTAAAACTAGAAGGACAGCATAATGGGGGACAGTAAAACTAGAAGGACAGCATAATGGGGGACAGTAAAACTAGAGGGACAGCATAATGGGGGACAGTAAAACTAGAGGGACAGCATAATGGGGGACAGTAAAACAAGAGGGACAGCATAATGGGGGACAGCATAACTAGAGGGGGGACAGTAAAACTAGAGGGACAGCATAACGGGGGGACAGTAAAACTAGAGGGACAGTATAACTAGAGGGACAGCATAATGGGGGGACAGTAAAACTAGAAGGACAGCATAACGGGGGGACAGTAAAACTAGAGGGACAGCATAATGGGGGGACAGTAAAACTCCCAGCTGAAATGACTCCTAGAGACTCCTAGAGACTTACCCAGGAAGACTCCCAGCTGTAATGACTCCTAGAGACTTACCCAAGAAGACTCCCAGCTGTAATCACTTAAGAGACTTATCCAGGAAGACTCCCAGCTGTAATGACTCCCAGAGACTTACCCAAGAAGACTCCCAGCTGTAATCACTTAGAGACTTACCCAAGAAGACTCCCAGCTGTAATGACTCCTAGAGACTTACCCAAGAAGACTCCCAGCTGTAATGACTCCTAGAGACTTACCCAAGAAGACTCCCAGCTGTAATGACTCCTAGAGACTTACCCAAGAAGACTCCCAGCTGTAATCACTCCTAGAGACACCTAGAGACTTACCCAAGAAGACTCCCAGCTGGAATCACTTAGAGACTTACCCAGGAAGACTCCCAGCTGTAATCACTCAGAGACTTACCCAAGAAGACTCCCAGCTGTAATGACTCCTAGAGACTTACCCAAGAAAGACTCCCAGCTGTAATCACTCAGAGACTTACCCAAGAAGACTCCCAGCTGTAATGACTCCTAGAGACACCTAGAGACTTACCCAAGAAGACTCCCAGCTGGAATCACTTAGAGACTTACCCAAGAAGACTCCCAGCTGTAATGACTCAGAGACTTACCCAGGAAAGACTCCCAGCTGGAATCACTTAGAGACTTACCCAAGAAAGACTCCCAGCTGTAATGACTCCTAGAGACACCTAGAGACTTACCCAAGAAAGACTCCCAGCTGTAATGACTCCTAGAGACACCTAGAGACTTACCCAAGAAGACTACCAGCTGTAATCACTCAGAGACTTACCCAAGAAAGACTCCCAGCTGGAATCACTTAGAGACTTACCCAAGAAAGACTCCCAGCTGTAATGACTCCTAGAGACACCTAGAGACTTACCCAAGAAAGACTCCCAGCTGTAATCACTCAGAGACTTACCCAAGAAAGACTCCCAGCTGTAATCACTCAGAGACTTACCCAGGAAAGACTCCAAGCTGTAATCACTCAGAGACTTACCCAAGAAAGACTCCCAGCTGTAATCACTCAGAGACTTACCCAGGAAAGACTCACAGCTGTAATCACTCAGAGACTTACCCAAGAAGACTCCCAGCTGTAATGACTCCTAGAGACACCTAGAGACTTACCCAAGAAGACTACCAGCTGTAATCACTCAGAGACTTACCCAAGAAAGACTCCCAGCTGTAATCACTTAGAGACTTACCCAGGAAGACTCTTCAATACTCTTAGTTGTTGTGGAAATTAACCCCACTATGCGGTTTACTTTCTGAATCTACATCACCGAGTCTACCTTTAACAGGCAAATCGTTGGGGGGGGGTTTAAGGCCTGCCAATCAATCATTAATCATCGACTTCACGGCCAATCAGCTGTCCTAATCTAATTTCCTTAAGAGTTAAAACCCGGCAACATCCTTGTTTTGATTGGCTGAGTTTAGAAGCACTTAAACAAATCCTTATCTGATCACCCACCAGATCAGCTGATTGACAGTCAGGTTTCCGATCATATCTATTCTGTTAGTTTCACTCCTTGTTCCTAATAGCCTGAGTCCCCGTCTGTTTGTGCCATCATACCACCAACTCCTTGTCACACACTGTCATGCCAAACATCAGAGCACAAACATATATCTGGGTTCAGGCTACCTCATTTGCTGAACTAAATATCTTACTCATAGGACTTAAAAAGGCCAAACTGAGGAAGGCCTTAAAAATTGTCAAAGGCCCCAGCCATAGACTGTTCTACTACTACTACTACTACCACTACTACTACTACCACTACTGCTGCATGGCAAGTGGTACCGGAGTGCCAAGTCTAGGACAAAAAAGGCTTCTCAACAGTTTTTACCCCCAAGCCATAAGACTCCTGAACAGGTAATCAAATGGCTACCCGGACTATCTGCATTGTGTGGATGAAGGGAGGGTGGGTTTAGAGTCATTATATTGTGTGGATGAAGGGAGGGTGGGTTTAGAGTCATTATATTGTCTGGATGAAGGGAGGGTGGGTTTAGAGTCATTATATTGTCTGGATGAAGGGGAGTGGTGGGTTTAGAGTCATTATATTGTCTGGATGAAGGGAGGGTGGGTTTATTGTCATTATATTGTGTGGATGAAGGGAGGGTGGGTTTAGAGTCATTATATTGTGTGGATGAGAGGAGGGTGAGGGGGTTTAGAGTCATTATATTGTCTGGATGAAGGGAGGGTGGGTTTAGAGTCATTATATTGTCTGGATGAAGGGAGGGTGGGTTTAGAGTCATTATATTGTCTGGATGAAGGGAGGGTGGGTTTAGAGTCATTATATTGTGTGGATGAAGGGAGGGTGGGTTTAGAGTCATTATATTGTCTGGATGAAGGGAGGGTGGGTTTAGAGTCATTATATTGTGTGGATGATTGTCTGGGGAGGGTGGGTTTAGAGTCATTATATTGTGTGGATGAAGGAGGGTGGGTTTAGAGTCATTATATTGTGTGGATGAAGGGAGGGTGGGTTTAGTCATTATATTGTCTGGATGAAGGGAGGGTGGGTTTAGAGTCATTATATTGTCTGGATGAAGGAGGGGGTGGGTTTAGTCATTATATTGTCTGGAGGGTGGGTTTGAAGGATGAGGGTGGGTTTAGTCATTATATTGTCTGGATGAAGGGAGGGTGGGTTTAGTCATTATATTGTGGGTTTGGATGAAGGGGGAGGGATGAAGGAGGGTGGGTTTAGAGTCATTATATTGTGTGGATGAAGGGAGGGTGGGTTTAGAGTCATTATATTGTGTGGATGAAGGGAGGGTGGGTTTAGAGTCATTATATTGTCTGGATGAAGGGAGGGTGGGTTCATTAGTCATTATATTGTGTGTGGATGAAGGGAGGGTGGGTTTAGAGTCATTATATTGTGATGGATGAAGGGAGGGTGGGTTTAGAGTCATTATATTGTGTGGATGAAGGGAGGGGGGTTTAGAGTCATTATATTGTGTGGATGAAGGGAGGGTGGGTTTAGAGTCATTATATTGTGTGGATGGATGGAGGGAGGAGGGTGGGTTTAGAGTCATTATATTGTGTGGATGAAGGGAGGGTGGGTTTAGAGTCATTATATTGTGTGGATGAAGGGAGGGTGGGTTTAGAGTCATTATATTGTCTGGATGAAGGGAGGGTGGGTTTAGAGTCATTATATTGTGTGGATGAAGGGAGGGTGGGTTTAGAGTCATTATATTGTGTGGATGAAGGGAGGGTGGGTTTCGGGCAGGTTGAATAAAGAAAAACAATCCATAAATGTACAATTCATCTATTGGCTACATTTAGTGCATACTCCATTCTATTGGCTACATACTCCTAAGCTTTAAGACCTAACTTTACGCAAACCAAATAGCCTACAATCACTTTCGGGAACGGGCAGAAACAGTGTCGATCCACTGAGCCAAAAAGGACGATGCCGGAGATGAATTCAATAAGAGAAAAGCTGTGAAATGGAGAGTTGAAAATAAAGAGAAGGGAGAGACAGAAAAGTAACGTTTTGGAAAGATTTAGTGTAGTTAGAGGATGACAGCAGTGTAGTTAGAGGATGACAGCAGTGTAGTTAGAGGATGACAGCAGTGTAGTTAGAGGATGACAGCAGTGTAGTTAGAGGATGACAGCAGTGTAGATAGAGGATGACAGCAGTGTAGTTAGAGGATGACAGCAGTGTAGTTAGAGGATGACAGCAGTGTAGTTAGAGGATGACAGCAGTGTAGTTAGAGGATGATAGCAGTGCTGGCTATGTTATGTGGTGTAGTAGTTAGAGAATGACAGCAGTGCTGGCTATGTTATGTGGTGTAGAAAGTCTTCTGTTGAACCTCCTGACCTCAACTCTCAGGTACTAATACCCATAGCCTTAGTGGCCTGGGACTGCCAGAGGCCTGGAACTGCCAGAGGCCTGAGGCTGCCAGAGGCCTGGGACTGCCAGAGGCCTGGGACTGCCAGAGGCCTGCGACTGCCAGAGGCCTGCCAGAGGCCTGGGACTGCCAGTGGCCTGAGACTGCCAGAGGCCTGAGACTGCCAGAGGCCTGGGACTGCCAGAGGCCTGGACTGCCAGAGGCCTGGGACTGCCAGAGGCCTGAGACTGCCAGAGGCCTGGGACTGCCAGAGGCCTGGGACTGCCAGAGGCCTGAGACTGCCAGAGGCCTGGGACTGCCAGAGGCCTGGGACTGCCAGAGGCCCGGGACTGCCAGAGGCCTGAGACTGTGAGAGGCCTGGGACTGCCAGAGGCCTGGGACTGCCAGAGGCCTGGGACTGCCAGAGGCCTGGGACTGCCAGAGGCCTGGGACTGCCAGAGGCCTGGGACTGCGAGAGGCCTGGGACTGCCAGAGGCCTGGGACTGCGAGAGGCCTGGGACTGCCAGAGGCCTGAGACTGCCAGAGGCCTGAGACTGCCAGAGGCCTGGGACTGCCAGAGGCCCGGGATGGCGAGAATGTTAAACAGCTGTTACTTACTACACACTGCTGTTAGTTCCTGGATAACTGTGTATAGATGAGTAGATATCAGGAATCAAACAGTGAAGAATGCTCTCGGTTGGCATCTCATGCGTGTCAGAGAGTTTCCCAGGGTATTGAGTAAGACCAATCAACAGGTCAAACTGAGGCTCCCTGCTACAGTATAACAGTCTCTATTTACATCGTTGTGTGTGTGTCCCCCCACCTGGACAGCAGGTCAAAGCCATTGAAATAGGTGTATGTTATGTTACATCCATCCCAAGGTGTTTTCATCCTAGGAAATGATTAGTTGAATACGGAAAACAATCAATAACAGGATGAAACTAGAGAAAGGCTCCTAACAGTTCAACATCAGCGTTTTCAGTACCTTAACTGGAGAATATATAGACCCTAATATAAAAGACTATGAGACAAGCCTGGGCATCAGTCTGACCAATACCAGGATAGAGAGAGACCTCTACAGCCCACAACTCGACACTGAAATCTCTCTGCCATGATCAGATGTGGATTACTGTTGTTTGCACAAGTATCAACATAACAATGCCTATACAAACATGTCCTAGATTCATTTTAAAATCAGTTAGTCAACCGTTTTAAGGCTGGATATTTTAATTTATTTTTAAAAGGCAGTTTTAAGGTTGGATGGTGCGTCTCGTGCTCATTAATCAAATAGCCACCTTTCTGACATGGAACCCAACCTGCTGCGCGTGCGCCATCGTGCATAAATGTATTTTGTCCACCAAACGCAGGTTAAAATATCAAAACAAACTCTGAACCAATTATATTAATTTGGGGACAGGTCGAAAAGCATTAAACATTTATGGCAATTTAGCTAGTTAGCGTGCACTTGCTAGCTAATTTGTCCTATTTAGCTAGCTTGCTGTTGCTAGCTAATTTGTCCTGGAATATAAACATTGAGTTGTTATTTTACCTGAAATGCACAAGGTCCTCTACTCCGCCAATTAATCCACACATAAAACGGTCAAACGAATCATTTCTAGTCATCTCTCTTTCTTCCAGGCTTTTTCTTCTCTGGACTTTATATTGCTATTGGCAATTTTCATAAATTAGGTGCATTACCGCCACCGACCTCTTTCGTCTTTCTGTCACCCACGTGGGTATAACCAATGAGGAGATGGCACGTGGGTACCTGCTTTTATAAACCAATGAGGAGATGGGAGAGGCAGGACTTTCAGCGCGATCTGCATCAGAAATAGAACTGATTTCTATTTCAGCCCTTGGAGACGTAGATACTCGTTGGCGCGCGCGAGCAGTGTGGGTGCAATAATTGAATAATATAGATTTCTACATTTATTTTGCAAGTCAGCGTCACGGGATCAGAGCTGCAAACAGAGATATAGATGAAACCTAGGGAATCCCCACACTATGAGCTCATAGACCCCTCCAATTCAATTCTGAAGTTCAAAGCCAGTTCCAATGCCCCCCCCCCATGAGCTCATAGACCCCTCCAATTCAATTCTGAAGTTCAAAGCCAGTTCCAATGCCCCCCCACCCCCCCACTAGTTGGACATGGAAATATACAGAATTCATCAGGTTACCCACTAGTTGGACATGGAAATATACAGAATTCATCAGGTTACCTTTGTTTTAGTTGTTATGTTCCTATAGCATAGTAGTAGTGAACATTTGTTTCATTGTTTAAATACTTACATAATTAAAGCCTCCCACTCAAAGAAGTTCTCTTCATTTGCAGGGCCTGTCAAGAGCATGGAAATGTCATGTCATGATACGAGTCTGACTGAGTTGTTTCTGTAGCTACTAGCTAGTTAGGCTACAGTCCATGACGCTACAGTAACACTACTGGTTTCTAGTCAAAACATCAACCAGAGATACACTACATGGTCAAAAGTATGTGGACACCACCTCACATTAGTGGACTCTGCTATTTCAACCACACCCGTTGCTGACAGGTGTATAAAATTGAGCACACGGCCATGCAATCTCCATAGACAAACATTGGCAATAGAATGGCCCGTACTGAACAGCTCAGTGAGTTTTAACGTGGCACGTCATAGGATGCCACCTTTCCGTCAAGTCAGTTTGTCAACTTTCTGCCCTGCTAGAGCTGCCCCCAGTCAACTGTAAGTCCTGTTATTGTGAAGTGGAAACGTGTAGGAGCAACAACAGCTCAGCCGCGAAGTGGTAGGAAACACAAGCTCACAGAACGGGACCGCTGAAGAGTGTAGCGCGTAAAAATCGTCTGTCCTTAGTTGCAACACTCACCACCGAGTTCCAAACTGCCTCTGGAAGCAACACTCACTACTGAGTTCCAAACTGCCCTGGAAGCAACACTCACTACTGAGTTCCAAACTGCCTCAGGAAGCAACACTCACTACTGAGTTCCAAACTGCCTCTGGAAGCAACACTCACTACTGAGTTCCAAACTGCCTCTGGAAGCAACACTCACTACCGAGTTCCAAACTGCCTCTGGAAGCAACACTCACTACTGAGTTCCAAACTGCCTCTGGAAGCAACACTCACTACCGAGTTCCAAACTGCCTCTGGAAGCAACACTCACTACCGAGTTCCAAACTGCCTCTGGAAGCAACACTCACTACCGAGTTCCAAACTGCCTGTGGAAGCAACACTCACTACCGAGTTCCAAACTGCCTGTGGAAGCAACACTCACTACCGAGTTCCAAACTGCCTCTGGAAGCAACACTCACTACTGAGTTCCAAACTGCCTCTGGAAGCAACACTCACTACCGAGTTCCAAACTGCCTCTGGAAGCAACCCTCACTACCGAGTTCCAAACTGCCCTGGAAGCAACACTCACTACTGAGTTCCAAACTGCCTCTGAGTTCCAAACTGCCTCTGGAAGCAACACTCACTACCGAGTTCCAAACTGCCTCAGGAAGCAACACTCACTACTGAGTTCCAAACTGCCTCAGGAAGCAACACTCACTACTGAGTTCCAAACTGCCTCTGGAAGCAACACTCACTACCGAGTTCCAAACTGCCTCTGGAAGCAACACTCACTACCGAGTTCCAAACTGCCTCTGGAAGCAACACTCACTACTGAGTTCCAAACTGCCTCTGAAAGCAACACTCACTACTGAGTTCCAAACTGCCTCTGGAAGCAAAGTCAGCACAATAACTGTTTGTCGGGGGCTTCATGAAATGGGTTTCCAAGGCCGAGCAGCCGTAAGATCACCATGCACAATGCCAAGCGTGTTGTAAAGCTCACCGCCATTGGAATCTAGAGCAGCGAAAACGCATTCTCTGGAGTGATGAATTACGCTTCACCATCTTGACAGTCCGAGGGAAGAATCTGGGTTTTGGCGGATGCCAGGAGAACCTGCCCCAATGCATAGTGCCAACTGTAAAGTTTGGTGGAGGAGGAATAATGGTCTGGGGCTGTTTCTCGTGGTTTTAATCTAGGCCCCTTAGTTCCAGTGAAGGGAAATCGTAACGCAACAATGACATTGTAGACGATTCTGTGCTTCCAACTTTGTGGCAACAGTTTGGGGAAAGGCCCTTTCCTATTTCAGCATGACAATGCCCCTGTGCACAAAGCGAGGTCAATACAGAAATGGTTTGCGGAGATCGGTGTGGAAGAACATTGACTGCACAGAAACGAACGACGACTGCGAGTAATCGCCTAACATCAGTGTCCAACCTCACTAATGCTGTTGTGGGTGAATGGAAGCAATGTTTGACGACCTCAACTGGGCCGACCAACCAGTGCTCCCGTACAGTGGCTAACCGGGCTAACTACATTGTGTCCCACCCACCACCAACCCCTCTTTTACACTACTGCTACTCTCGGTTCATCATATATGCATAGTCACTTTAACCATATCTACATGTACATACTACCTCAATAAGCCTGACTAACAGGTATCTGTATATAGCCTCTCTACTGTATATAGCCTCTACTGTATAGAGCCCCTCTACTGTATAGAGCCTCTCTACTGTATGTAGCCTGTCTTTTTACTTCTTTACCTACCCAACACCTTTTTTGCACTATTAGAGCCTGTAATAAGCATTTCACTGTAAAGGTCTACCTACACCTGTTGTATTCGGCACACGTGACAAAAACTTTGATTTGACATCTAGTGGAAAGCCTTCCCAGAAGAGTGGAAGCTGTTATATCAGCAAAAAGGGAGAACCAACTCCATATTAATGCCCATGATTTTGGAAGATGTTCGACGAGCAGGTGTCCACATACTTTTGGCCATGTAGTGTACGTTAGCTAACTGGTAATAGGCTTATATAATCTCTCACCTGCAACGATCCCCTCGGGTGGGTTTAGAGTCAGCTCTAGGATAGAGGCGAAAGCAGAAAGTACACATTACTGTCATGATGTAATGTTATTAAAGCGCTGGTCATTTAGACAAAGGCCACAGAGACTAGCTCCACATTTACACCCAGGAAGGCAAGTAAAAGGGTGACGTGGCAATCAGCTAATTCAAATGTATCAGTCTTGAAAATAGTCTACTGATTCTCCTGATAGTTTCACTTTAGTGGAAGGCAGGCTAACCGCCAGTTGCAAAACAACTCCATTTGGCTAACGATGCTAGCTAGCTAATGTCAATGACGCTAGCTAGTTAGCAGCCAGTTTGTGAGTTAATGTGGATAGCTAGCTGTCAAATATACTGAAAACTCACGCTTATACTCAGCCATCAGTCTTTTTAACGCAGTACCAGCCATTTGTAAAGAATATAGACTCAAACTCAAAAATAAAAACAGAAAAAAAACAATCACGCCTGTCTTTTGGATGACAACGCAGCTGCTAACAGCTGATCAACTGCGCATGTCTACACTTCCGGTTTGTAGAAGTAACAGCTCCCGAGATGCAACACCGCCACCTGTAGGAAGTCATCTAGGTTTGCTAAAAAAAAAACATCACTAGATATACTAGCTTGGATTACTATGTACTTTTTATTTGTAAAGATGTGTTCCAACTACTTTTATATCTTATTCATATTTTTTTTAAACTGCTTTGTTTGTTAGGCACTCTTAAGTAAGCATTTCACTTTAAGGTCTACTACACCTGTGACTAATACAATTTGATATTGCCTAGGAAGTTAGCAACAGTCTTTCAGCACTCCTCACAACACATGCAAAGAAAGGAAGCCGAGTACCAGGAAGCTGAATACCAAGTAGTCAAGTACCAATTTATATTCATTATATACAGTAGCAAAGGACAACAAATAATATACAAGTCACTAGAGAACCAGAAGGATCAGTGGACCTTGTTACCTACTCAAGCTCCACATCAACACACACACACACAACACCCACACAACACACACACTGCAGAATTTGATAAGTCTCTGGATGCCGGCGGAAGAGAAGTTCATGAAGTTTGCTTATAGCGAACAGTGAATAAGAACAAAAGAAAGTCAAAAAAAGGTTGAAGTCTGGGTGGATTCCCTTTTATTTTGTCATAAAATATCAGTGATGCAGTGGGATGGGTAAAATTCGGGAGAAATCCACTAAGTACGGCTCAACTACTCCCCGTCCGTCTGTGTGGAGAGGGGGATAAACAGAAAGCCATCTGAAAAGGTAAGTTGAATCCTTTCTTCAAGTGATGTTAAAAATAGACCTTAAAACTTTACCTGTTTCAATCATATCACCGAGACATTTCTGTTCATTTAGCATTTGGTCTAGACACAGCCATGCACTATTCAATCGTATGGCCATACAGGGTGAAATGAGAAAATTGATCATTTGGCCCATTTTTTAGCAAAATGTAAAAAATATTTTAAAAAACAACAAAAATAATATACAAGTCACTAGAGAAACAGAAGGATCAGTGGACCTTGTGTTACCTCAACCTGTGGTAGATTGATGTACATCCCAAATGGCATCCTATTCACTATATAGTGCACGACTTTCGGTCAAAAAGTAGTGCACTTTAAAGGGAATAGGGTGCCATTAGGGCACTTCAACAGTAGTGCACTATAAAGGGAATAGGGTGCCATTAGGGCACTTCAACAGTAGTGCACTATAAAGGGAATAGGGTGCCATTAGGGCACTTCAACAGTAGTGCACTATGAAGGGAATAGGGTGCCATTAGGGTCAGAATCTGAAGGACAGTTGGACCCCCTGTGTGTGAAACAAATACATATTCTCAAAACAGTTCTAGTTCATATAAACAAGAAATGGTTCGGTGGCATGAAATCCAGCTTGTGATCATGGCTACGTCCCAATTCACTACCCTGTGCACTCGTTCACTCAACCTCATGCATTTAAATGGAATGGTGTGAGGAGTATGGTGGAACCTCCCTTTAGTCATGCTGCACCAATGAATGAAGGGGGATTGAACGAGTGAGTAGAGAATGAGAATGTGAATGTAACCCACTTAACAGTCCCGTCTTTCTTCACGCCATGGTTTTCCATTGTAAATAGATCCCTGCCTCCCCTCACAACATGTAGGGCTTGGGGGGGGGGGGAAGCGGATCAATCAAACAAAAAATACATTTATAACGCTAAATGATTATTGAAAATAAAAAATGTTTTGAGTGATGCTGCTCTTCAAGTGTATCTGTTCTCAGAGAGGAGGAGAGGGGTCCGTACACCTTTAAGATGAGCCTCAGAGAGGGAGGAGCCTCAGAGAGGGAGGAGCCTCAGAGAGGGAGGAGCCGCCAGTCTGTTGTTGAAATACATCAATAGTATCCTCGTCTTCCATCTCAAGCTGTCAACACAAATATAAGGTCATTAAGTCAGAAAAATAAGTATCTTGTCTTTGGTACATTCATTAGTAACTTAGTTCTTCTGAATCTATTATGAAGGACTTATGAAAATGAAAGGAAACTGTCACCTACCTGTGCAGGTGTGTCAGTCTCGTTAATCGGCTGTCCGTCAAACCTAAACCTTATCTGTCTAATTGACAAACCCTGAAATAAAGAGGTTATAACATAAAAATAAAACATGGTCAGGCAAGTTGGTCAAGAGTTGCCCTGCAAGGTCGTCCAAT
The DNA here is from genome assembly GCF_034236695.1 of Oncorhynchus nerka. Taxonomy (NCBI): domain Eukaryota; kingdom Metazoa; phylum Chordata; class Actinopteri; order Salmoniformes; family Salmonidae; genus Oncorhynchus; species Oncorhynchus nerka. The sequence continues at coordinate 56,737,550 of NC_088396.1, forward strand.
CAGTCTGAAAGATTGACATTGTTTTAGGTGAGCAGAAGAGGAATGTAAAAACCTCACCTGTCTTTCACAGTACGCCTTCATCAGCTTGCTGAGCGGAGTGTGCCTTTTAATTTTGAACTGGACTACTGACCCATCTTGACCTGCAACCTTTAGGTTGATGTGATCGTTTTCAGTTTTCACTCCTTCCTGAAAGGGAAAGGATGCACTTCAGAGACCATAGCTTGGTCATATAACATAGTTCATGTCAAACATTAGAGACTGAGCAAACTTTTAGGATTTGGTTTCATTTAAGCAAAAGCATCTCAACACGCATTGTAACAGGTTAGCAAGCTAGTTAAACCAATTGTCATTTGTGATAAATGATGGCTAGCGGTTGTTTGTGTTGTACTTTTATTTGACCAGGGAATATCATTGAGACCATTATCTCTTTTGCAAAGGGAGCCCTGCGTCTAACAAGTTCACGGCCGCATAGGAGCGAACATGAGTTCAGACTGGCTGTGCGCAATATGCGCGCGCCTGGCGTCAAACATGTGTTTGTGTTTACCTTTTTAAGTTAGCAATGTTAAGCATGCTATCCTAGGTAATACATTGAATGGTGGTGGCCAGCCATCAATGAGGTGGCAGCTCCGGTGGGATTCAGGCGAATCAAAAAGCCGCAAAGAGCAAACGTCGGGCCCTATTCCAATGCGCACAGAAAAGTCACAATGGCGCTGTTTCAATTCAACCATCACTTTACAATACATGAAGAGTAGATATGTATACTATAGAATAAACTACATCTGGGCATACATCTATCAGATAGTTGACTAGCTAGACATTTTTCTACACGCAAAACGTTGCGCGTCCAACCATAAATCCGCAAATCAACGAACCTTTGTTTTCTCTTTTTTTACCCGCTCAAATGCGGAATCTGCCATGTAAACACACATAAACTCGACTGGCAAGAATGCAATGAAATATGGAAAATATTCAACCATAGAAACATAACATGGCTTACCTTTGGCTTTTCTTCAGACATTGTGTAGCTAGTTATTGCTCAACGATGTACAAATTTACAGACAGATAAATATTTGCGCCTTTTCACTTCTCTGTCTTCTCCGTTTCGACCAGGAGCGCGCATAATGTTTTAAACTCTAATTGGCTCACGGGGATCACGTGTCTATATTTTATAGGGACCGTGCACACATGAGCGCGCAAATCTGTTTTATACGCGCTCCCGAGAATTAGACAAGACCTAGAAAACCCTTTTTTTTAAAACCCAATTTCGTGACATCCAATTTCGAGTATTGCTGCAACAAGATCTGTAAATCAATTTATGAACTGTGTAAAGATTACAAAAATAAACAGCGCAATAAAATTATTTATAAAAAGTGGATTTTTCTAATTGTTTAGAGCTGTGGAAAATCTCTAATATCAAATTGAACAGCTTTATTCTAGCATAGAGACTAGTAAAAACACAAACAGAAATGCATCACAAAACCTTACCTATTTGACTGTTTTTGGGCAACTTTTGATACGAAATGGTAGCCACACACAGTTGATTTGGCACTCGAGCATTTGTGGTTTATTTGGTAGCATTTCGTAGTGTGACTGATTTTACTAATTGCATTCGTACTGTAAATTAGAGGTGCGCTATTTGATAGATTCCCCCGTCCCGGTGTCGTACTTCTGAGTGGGAGACCTTCCCAGGCAGTGACCTGCCTAGCTCATAAACTAGTATCAGGGCGCCCACTTCGACAAGGTTTATTGACCCACACGGTGACATCCTATCATTGGCGTAACGTGAAAATGAGCGATAGAAAACCGATCGCGCAAATGTCACCATTCCCCCCCAAAATTGTGCGGGTGCCCCGTGCCGCCCCGGCAAGATGTCGCCTATACCTAAATCCGTCACTGCACACGCAACAAGAACAGGACAATTAAGAGAACACACAGGCGCTGGAGATGTCAGTATTTGATTTCATGAAACACACAGCAATATTTTATTTAACCTTTATTTAACCAGGTAGGCTAGTTGAGAACAAGTTCTCATTTTACAACTGCGACCTGGCCAAGATAAAGCAAAGCAGTGGACAGGAACAACAACACAGAGTTACACATGGAATAAACAAAACATAGTCAATAACACAGTAGAAAAAATAAAACAAAAAGTCTATATACAGTGAATGCAAATGAGGTAAGATAAGGGAGGTAAGGCAATAAATAGGCCATGCAGGCAAGGTAATTACAATATAGCAATTAAACACAGGAATTGTAGATGTACAGAAGATGAATGTGCAAGTAGAGATACTGGGGTGCAAAGGAGCAAGATGAATAAATAAATACTGTATGGGGATGAGGTTTGTCGATAGATGGGCTGTTTATGAGTCTCCGGGTTCAGAGATTTTTGCAGTTCGTTCCAGTCATTGGCAGTAGAGAACTGGAAGGAAAGACGACCAAAGGAGAAATTGGCTTTGGGGATGACCAGTGAGATGCGCGTGCTATGGGTGGGTGCTGCTATGGTGACCAGTGAGCTGAGATAAGGCGGGGCTTTACCTAGCAGAGACTTGTAGATGACCTGGAGCCAGTGAGTTTGGCAACGAGTATGAAGCGAGAGCCAACCAACGAGAGCGTACAGGTCGCAGTTGTGGGTAGTATATGGAGCTTTGGTGACAAAACGGATGGCACTGTGATAGACTGCATCCAATTTATTGAGTAGAGTGTTGGAGACTATTTTATAGATGACACCCCCGAAGTCAAGGATCGGTAGGATAGTCAGTTTTCGGAGGGTATGTTTGGCAGCATGAGTGAAGGATGCTTTGTTGCGAAATAGGAAGCCGATTCTAGATTTAACTTTGGATTGGAGATGCTTAACGTGAGTCTGGAAGGAGAGTTTACAGTCTAACCAGACACCCATGTATTTGTAGTTGTCCACGTATTCTAAGTCAGAACCGTCCAGAGTAGTGATGCTGTACGGGCGAGCAGGTGCAGGCAGTGATCGATTGAATAGCAGGCATTTAGTTTCACTTGCGTTTAAGAGCAGTTGTAGGCCACGGAAGGAGAGTTGTATGGCATTGAAGCTCGTCTGGAGGTTAGTTAACACATTGTCCAAAGATAAACATATTACACGGTCTCTTTAAAATATGTAAATCAGAAGCTCTGAGAATGATAGAGAAATATGCACTAATGAAGAGTAAGACATAAGCAAGAAAATACAAAAATATTATTGACTGTTTGTTGAAATGGTTGAAAATTATCTGTCTAAATGGACTGTTCTTAAATCGTTGCATTTTAGGCACATTAATGGGAAGAGGAATCCGAAACGTTCGCCCCAACTTTTTTCCAATAGTTTTCCAGACATGTTTATCTAAATACCAGGGATCCAGTGTTGAAGACCATAACATAAAGAGTGGTGCTGGGTTATATTCTGATATCCAAACATTAAAAACCAAAGATGAAATGTTAAGGTAGCAGTCGTTCCTAAACCAAAGACACACACAAAAAAAATGGCTACCCATCCACATCACTCAGACCAACTGACTCTCCTAGTCTGGTTACTCATCCACATCACTCAGACCAACTGACTCTCCTAGCCTGGCTACCCATCCACATCACTCAGACCAACTGACTCTCCTAGCCTGGCTACCCATCCACATCACCCAGACCAACTGACTCTCCTAGCCTGGCTACCCATCCACATCACTCAGACCAACTGACTCTCCTAGTCTGGTTACTCATCCACATCACTCAGACCAACTGACTCTCCTAGCCTGGCTACCCATCCACATCACTCAGACCAGCTGACTCTCCTAGCCTGGCTACCCATCCACATCACTCAGACCGCCTGGCTACCCATTCACATCACTCAGACCAACCGACTCTCCTAGCCTGGTTACCCATCCACATCACTCAGACCAACTGACTGACTCTGACCCCTCCTCCAATGACTGGCTACAGCAGACCCCTCCTCCAATGACTGGCTATAGCAGACCCCCTCCTCCAATGACTGGCTATAGCAGACCCCCTAGCCTGGCTACCCATCCACATCACTCAGACCAACTGACTCTCCTAGCCTGGCTACCCATCCACATCACTCAGACCAACGGACTCTCCTAGCCTGGCTACCCATCCACATCACTCAGACCAACGGACTCTCCTAGCCTGGCTACCCATCCACATCACTCAGACCAACTGACTCTCCTAGCCTGGTTACCCATCCACATCACTCAGACCAACTGACTCTCCTAGCCTGGTTACCCATCCACATCACTCAGACCAACGGACTCTCCTAGTCTGGTTACTCATCCACATCACTCAGACCAACTCACTCTCCTAGCCTGGCTACCCATCCTCATCACTCAGACCAACAGACTCTCCTAGCCTGGTTACCCATCCACATCACTCAGACCAACCGACTCTCCTAGCCTGGCTACCCATCCACATCACTCAGACTAACTGACTCTCCTAGCCTGGCTACCCATCCACATCACTCAGACCAACTGACTCTCCTAGCCTGGCTACTCATCCACATCACTCAGACCAACCGAATCTCCTAGCCTGGCTACCCATCCACATCACTCAGACCATCAGACTCTCCTAGCCTGGCTACCCATCCACATCACTCAGACCAACGGACTCTCCTAGCCTGGCTACCCATCCACATCACTCAGACCAACGGACTCTCCTAGCCTGGCTACATCACTCAGACCAACGGACTCTCCTAGCCTGGCTACCCATCCACATCTCTCAGACCAACCGACTCTCCTAGCCTGGCTACCCATCCACATCACTCAGACCAGCTGACTCTCCTTGCCTAACTCTCCTAGCCTCCACCAATCAGGCCAATATGGTAGAGTTGCCAGACGGAAGCCACTCATCAGTAAAAGGCACATGACATTCCGCTTGGAGTTTGCCATCTCTGGAGAAACATGAAAATAGCTGTGCAACAATGGTCCTCATGCAACCTGGGAGGATCTGCCGCGGAATGAGAGAAACTCCACAAATACAGATGTGCAAAGCATGTAGCGTCAAACCCAAGAAGACTGGAGGCTGTAATCGCTGTCAAAGGTGCTTCAACAAAGTATTGAGTAAAGGGTCTGAATACTTATGTAAATGTGATACGTAAAAATATATACATATATATATTCTTCATACTTCTGCTCTTTAGATCAAGTAATTCTGCTTTCATTATTTTATTATCATACCATAGCCTCCCTGTTGTGTCTTTTAGGGAGTCCACGGTAGTTTTCAATATATAATTTTCCATAATTTTGTATTATTTTTATTTGTATAAAAACGTCCCCCTCCAATGACTGGCTACAGCAGACCCCCTCCTCCAATGACTGGCTATAACAGACCCCCTCCTCCAATGACTGGCTATAGCAGACCCCCTCCTCCAATGACTGGCTACAGCAGACCCCCTCCTCCAATGACTGGCTATAACAGACCCCCTCCTCCAATGACTGGCTATAGCAGACCCCCTCCTCCAATGACTGGCTATAACAGACCCCCTCCTCCAATGACTGGCTATAGCAGACCTCCTCCTCCAATGACTGGCTATAGCAGACCTCCTCCTCCAATGACTGGCTATAGCAGACCCCCTCCTCCAATGACTGGCTATAGCAGACCTCCTCCTCCAATGACTGGCTATAGCAGACCTCCTCCTCCAATGACTGGCTATAGCAGACCCCCTCCTCCAATGACTGGCTATAGCAGACCCCTCCTCCAATGACTGGCTATAGCAGACCCCCTCCTCCAATGACTGGCTATAGCAGACCCCTCCTCCAATGACTGGCTATAGCAGACCCCCTCCTCCAATGACTGGCTATAGCAGACCCCCTCCTCCAATGACTGGCTATAGCAGACCCCTCCTCCAATGACTGGCTATAGCAGACCCCCTCCTCCAATGACTGGCTATAGCAGACCCCTCCTCCAATGACTGGCTATAGCAGACCCCTCCTCCAATGACTGGCTATAGCAGACCCCCTCCTCCAATGACTGGCTATAGCAGACCCCCTCCTCCAATGACTGGCTATAGCAGACCCCCTCCTCCAATGACTGGCTATAGCAGACCCCCTCCTCCAATGACTGGCTATAGCAGACCCCCTCCTCCAATGACTGGCTATAGCAGACCCCCTCCTCCAATGACTGGCTATAGCAGACCCCCTCCTCCAATGACTGGCTATAGCAGACCCCCTCCTCCAATGACTGGCTATAGCAGACCCCTCCTCCAATGACTGGCTATAGCAGACCCCTCCTCCAATGACTGGCTATAGCAGACCTCCTCCTCCAATGACTGGCTATAGCAGACCCCTCCTCCAATGACTGGCTATAGCAGACCCCCTCCTCCAATGACTGGCTATAGCAGACCCCTCCTCCAATGACTGGCTATAACAGACCCCTCCTCCAATGACTGGCTATAGCAGACCCCCTCCTCCAATGACTGGCTATAGCAGACCCCCTCCTCCAATGACTGGCTATAGCAGACCCCCTCCTCCAATGACTGGCTATAGCAGACCCCCTCCTCCAATGACTGGCTATAGCAGACCCCCTCCTCCAATGACTGGCTATAGCAGACCCCTCCTCCAATGACTGGCTATAGCAGACCCCTCCTCCAATGACTGGCTATAGCAGACCCCTCCTCCAATGACTGGCTATAGCAGACCCCCTCCTCCAATGACTGGCTATAGCAGACCCCCTCCTCCAATGACTGGCTATAGCAGACCACCTCCTCCAATGACTGGCTATAGCAGACCCCCTCCTCCAATGACTGGCTATAGCAGACCCCCTCCTCCAATGACTGGCTATAACAGACCCCTCCTTCAATGACTGGCTATAGCAGACCCCTCCTCCAATGACTGGCTATAGCAGACCCCTCCTCCAATGACTGGCTATAGCAGACCCCCTCCTCCAATGACTGGCTATAGCAGACCACCTCCTCCAATGACTGGCTATAGCAGACCACCTCCTCCAATGACTGGCTATAGCAGACCCCCTCCTCCAATGACTGGCTATAACAGACCTCCTCCTCCAATGACTGGCTATAACAGACCTCCTCCTCCAATGACTGGCTATAGCAGACCCCCTCCTCCAATGACTGGCTATAGCAGACCCCCTCCTCCAATGACTGGCTATAGCAGACCCCCTCCTCCAATGACTGGCTATAGCAGACCCCTCCTCCAATGACTGGCTATAGCAGACCCCCTCCTCCAATGACTGGCTATAGCAGACCCCTCCTCCAATGACTGGCTATAGCAGACCACCTCCTCCAATGACTGGCTACAGCAGACCCCTCCTCCAATGACTGGCTATAGCAGACCCCCTCCTCCAATGACTGGCTATAACAGACCTCCTCCTTCAATGACTGGCTATAGCAGACCCCCTCCTCCAATGACTGGCTCTCCTTCAATGACTGGCTATAGCAGACCCCCTCCTCCAATGACTGGCTATAACAGACCTCCTCCTCCAATGACTGGCTATAACAGACCCCCTCCTCCAATGACTGGCTATAACAGACCTCCTCCTCCAATGACTGGCTACAGCAGACCCCCTCCTCCAATGACTGGCTACAGCAGACCTCCTCCTCCAATGACTGGCTATAGCAGACCTCCTCCTCCAATGACTGGCTACAGCAGACCCCCTCCTCCAATGACTGGCTACAGCAGACCTCCTCCTCCAATGACTGGCTATAACAGACCTCCTCCTCCAATGACTGGCTATAGCAGACCTCCTCCTCCAATGACTGGCTATAACAGACCTCCTCCTCCAATGACTGGCTACAGCAGACCCCCTCCTCCAATGACTGGCTACAGCAGACCTCCTCCTCCAATGACTGGCTACAACAGACCTCCTCCTCCAATGACTGGCTACAGCAGACCTCCTCCTCCAATGACTGGCTATAGCAGACCCCCTCCTCCAATGACTGGCTATAGCAGACCCCCTCCTCCAATGACTGGCTATAGCAGACCACCTCCTCCAATGACTGGCTATAGCAGACCTCCTCCTCCAATGACTGGCTATAGCAGACCTCCTCCTCCAATGACTGGCTATAGCAGACCTCTTCCTCCAATGACTGGCTATAGCAGACCCCCTCCTCCAATGACTGGCTATAGCAGACCCCCTCCAATGACTGGCTATAACAGACCTCCTCCTCCAATGGTTGGCTACAGCAGACCTCCTCCTCCAATGGTTGGCTACAGCAGACCTCCTCCTCCAATGGTTGGCTACAGCAGACCTCCTCCTCCAATGGTTGGCTACAGCAGACCTCCTCCTCCAATGGTTGGCTACAGCAGACCTCCTCCTCCAATGGTTGGCTACAGCAGACCCCCTCCTCCAATGGTTGGCTACAGCAGACCTCCTCCTCCAATGACTGGCTATAGCAGACCACCTCCTCCAATGGTTGGCTACAGCAGACCCCCTCCTCCAATGACTGGCTATAGCAGACCCCTCCTCCAATGACTGGCTATAGCAGACCCCCTCCTCCAATGACTGGCTACAGCAGACCTCCTCCTCCAATGACTGGCTATAGCAGACCACCTCCTCCAATGGTTGGCTACAGCAGACCCCCTCCTCCAATGACTGGCTATAGCAGACCCCCTCCTCCAATGACTGAAATGCATAGGCTACAGCAGGAAATAAGTGGTTATCAGAGAGGTGTACGGGGGTTCAGAGGAGGTGTACGGGGGTTCAGAGGAGGTGTACGGGGGTTCAGAGAGTTGTACGGGGTTCAGAGAGTTGTACGGGGTTCAGAGAGGTGTACGGGGGTTCAGAGGAGGTGTACGGGGGTTCAGAGAGGTGTACGGGGGTTCAGAGGAGGTGTACGGGGGTTCAGAGAGGTGTACGGGGGTTCAGAGGAGGTGTACGGGGTTCAGAGGAGGTGTACGGGGGTTCAGAGGAGGTGTACGGGGTTCAGAGGAGGTGTACGGGGGTTCAGAGGAGGTGTACGGGGGTTCAGAGAGGTGTACGGGGGTTCAGAGAGGTGTACGGGGGTTCAGAGAGGTGTACGGGGGTACCCCACCACTGTACCCCACTACTGCACCCCACTACTGCACCCCACTACTGTACCCCACTACTGTACCCCACTACTGCACCCCACTACTGTACCCTACTACTGCACCCACTACTGTACCCTACTACTGTACCCACTACTGCACCCACTACTGTACCCCACTACTGCACCCCACTACTGCACCCCACTACCGCACCCCACTACCGTACCCACTACCGTACCCACTACCGCACCCACTACCGCACCCCACTACCGCACCCCACTACCGTACCCCACTACTGTACCCCACTACTGTACCCTACTACTGTACCCTACTACTGTACCCCACTACTGCACCCCACTACTGCACCCTACTACTGTACCCCACTACTGCACCCTACTACTGCACCCCACTACAGTACCCCACTACTGCACCCTACTACTGCACCCCACTACAGTACCCCACTACTGCACCCCACTACTGTACATGTAATAAGCATTTGAAATTCCAGTTATCAGCAAAGAGAACAAGGTACAGATACTGTATACAGACACCAAAACAAGTTATACAAATAATCCTCCTACTACTAACAAACCAGCAGTCAAATCAGCATATAATCCCCCCAAGGTACAGACAACAAACAGGTTATGAGATACAGTCATTTTATTAAAGCATTTTGTAAATCCAGTTACAACAAACATATTTACCAGCCCGTTTTACTCTCTCCAGCCAAGGGAACCTAACAGTCATGATCAAATGTGTATTTGTCATAACGTGGAATGATTACTTACAAGTCCGTGACTCTCATTTTTCTTAAAACGGCATTGTTGGTTTAAGAGAAATGATTGACTAAATAAAATGGTTCTGGTACAGGTGTGGCTACCAGCAGCTGAAATGGCACCATATTCCCTATATAGTGCACTGTCATGATACCACAATGTCATCAACACACTGTCATGATACCACAATGTCATCAACACACTGTCATGATACCACAATGTCATCAACACACTGTCATGATACCACCATGTATTCAATGTTATCATCATCACACTGTCATATCACCACCCTGTCATGATATCCCAATGTCATATCACACTGCCATGATATCCCAATGTCATATCACCACACTGTCATGATATCCCAATGTCATATCACCACCCTGTCATGATATCCCAATGTCATATCACACTGCCATGATATCCCAATGTCATATCACCACACTGTCACGATATCCCAATGTCATATCACCACCCTGTCATGATATCCCAATGTCATATCACACTGTCATGATATCACACTGTCATGATATCCCAATGTCATATCACACTGTCATGTTATCACACTGTCATCACAATGTCATGATATCACACTGTCATGATATCCCACTGTCATGATATCACACTGTCATGATATCACACTGTCATGTTATCACACTGTCATGTTATCACATTGTCATGTCATCACACTGTCATGATATCACACTGTCATGATATCACAATGTCATGTCATCACAATGTCATGATATCACACTGTCATGATATCACAATGTCATGATATCACAATGTCATGATATCACAATGTCATGATATCCCAATGTTGTCATCACACTGTCATGATATCACACTGTCATGATATCACACTGTCATGATATCACACTGTCATGATATCACAATGTCATGTTATCCCAATGTCATGATATCACAATGTAATGATAACAGACTGTCATGATATCCCAATGTCATGTCATCACAATGTAATCCCACAATGTTATGTTATCATCACCAGAATGTCATGTCATCACACAATGTAATCCCAATGTCATATCACCACACTGCCATGATATCCCAATGTCATATCACCACCCTGTCATGATATCCCAATGTCATATCACACTGCCATGATATCCCAATGTCATATCACCACACTGTCATGATATCCCAATGTCATATCACCACCCTGTCATGATATCCCAATGTCATATCACACTGCCATGATATCCCAATGTCAATTCACACTGTCATGATATCACACTGTCATGATATCACACTGCCATGATATCACAATGTCATGATATCACACTGCCATGATATCACACTGCCATGATATCACACTGCCATGATATCACACTGTCATGATATCACACTGTCATGATATCACAATGTCATGATATCACACTGTCATGATATCACACTGTCATGATATCACACTGTCATGATATCACACTGTCATGATATCACACTGTCATGATATCACAATGTCATGATATCACACTGCCATGATATCACATTGTCGTGATATCCCAATGTCATGATATCACACTGCCATATGATATCACAATGTCATGATATCACACTGTCATGATATCACATTGTCGTGATATCACAATGTCATGATATCACAATGTCATGATATCACAATGTCATGATATCACACTGTCATGATATCACAATGTCGTGATATCACAATGTCGTGATATCACACTGTCGTGATATCACATTGTCGTGATATCACATTGTCGTAATATCCCAATGTCATGTTATCACGACATTGTGATAACACGACATTGTGATATCACGACAGTGTGATATCACGACAGTGTGATATCACGGCAGTGTGATATCACGGCAGTGTGATATCACGGCAGTGTGATATCACGGCAGTGTGATATCACGGCAGTGTGATATCACGGCAGTGTGATATCATGACATTGTGATAACATGACAGTGTGATATCATGACAGTGTGATATCATGACAGTGTGATACCATGACAGTGTGATATCACACTGTCGTGATATCACACTGTCGTGATATCACACTGTCATGATATCACACTGTCATGGTATCACACTGTCATGATATCACACTGTCATGATATCACACTGTCATGATATCACACTGTCATGTTATCACAATGTCGTGATATCACACTGCCGTGATATCACACTGTCGTGATATCACACTGTCGTGATATCACAATGTCGTGTTATCACAATGTCGTGATATCACACTGTCGTGATATCACACTGTCGTGATATCACAATGTCATGATATCACAATGTCATGATATCACACTGTCATGATATCACACTGTCATGATATCACACTGTCATGATATCACAATGTCATGTTATCACAATGTCATGATATCACACTGTCATGATATCACACTGTCATGATATCACATTGTCGTGATATCCCAATGTCATGATATCCCAATGTCGTGATATCACATTGTCGTGATATCACACTGTCGTGATATCACACTGTCATGATATCACACTGTCATGATATCACAATGTCATGTTATCACAATGTCATGATATCACAATGTCATGATATCACACTGCCATGATATCACATTGTCGTGATATCACAATGTCATGATATCACACTGCCATGATATCACATTGTCGTGATATCCCAATGTCATGTTATCACACTGCCATGATATCACATTGTCATGATATCACAATGTCATGATATCACATTGTCGTGATATCCCAATGTCATGATATCCCAATGTCATGTTATCACAATGTAATCCCACAATGTTATCACACTATAGCCCGGTTTACTGCATGTGATGTTAGCCAGATAGCCTCCATCTTAGCCTCCATCACCAGCTTTCACCTTACAAGGCTGGGTGTCGGAGGCTACCTCCATCTACTCTCACCTGTATGGCTCCATCTGTTACACGACTCACTGTGTTCGCTGGTGAGTCCTCCTGACCCTCTCTTCCTGACTATTAGAATTACACATAATAAATATCCCAACCCCCCTCCCACGACGACACACAATAGCAGGGATCATCAACTGCATTCAGCCGCGGGACGATTTTGTTTCTTGAGCGAATGGATGGAACAGGGGGCTGGAACAGGGGGCTGGGACAGGGGGCTGGGGTGGGGGCTGGAACAGGGGGGCTGGGACAGGGGGCTGGGACAGGGGCTGGAACAGGGGGCTGGGACAGGGGGCTGGAACAGGGGGCTGGAACAGGGGCTGGGGGGGCTGGGACAGGGGGCTGGGACAGGGGGCTGGGGTGGGGGCTGGGACAGGGGGCTGGAACATGGGGCTGGAACAGGGGGCTGGGACAGGGGGCTGGGACAGGGGGCTGGAACAGGGGGCTGGAACAGGGGGCTGGGGTGGGGGGCTGGAACAGGGGGCTGGGACAGGGGGCTGGGACAGGGGGCTGGGACTGGGGGCTGGGACAGGGGGCTGGAACAGGGGCTGGAACAGGGGGCTGGGACAGGGGGCTGGGACAGGGGCTGGAACAGGGGGCTGGAACAGGGAGCTGGAACAGGGGGGCTGGAACAGGGAGCTGGAACAGGGGGCTGGGACAGGGGGCTGGGACAGGGGGCTGGGACAGGGGGCTGGGGTGGGGGCTGGAACAGGGGGCTGGAACAGGGGGCTGGAATATCATCCATAACACTTTGTAGACTGCAAATTGACCGCAAGAATCCCAAATAGGATATAATATTTGACTAATACATAATGATTTCAAACCTTGCTTACATTTGTTTACAATCACATATATACACTGAGTGTACAAAACATTATGAACACCTGGTCTTTCCATGACATAGACTGACCAGGTGACACAACTGTGGAAAGCGTTGGAGTCAACATGGGCCAGCATCCCTGGGAAACACTTTCGACACCTTGTATTGTCCATGCCCTGACGAATTGAGCCCGTTCTGAGGGCAAAAGGGGGTGAAACGCAATATGAGTAGGTGTTCCTAATGTTTTGTCCGGTCAATGTCTCTTAGGCGTGGGAATACTTTAGAACATCCAAAATGTGAATCATTTGGAGCCGAGCTGCAGGTGTTTTATTACAGTCATGTGTCAAATGGTTAACCCTGCTCTATCGCTCGTGACCAACAATACTTCAGTAACACAAAAAGCCAGGAAGTACCTGCCTGCTCGTTACATCATCAACACGTCACGCTCTCTCTTTCAACAGTTTCAGTCACACAAAACATTTCAATACAAGGACGAAACTGATTTCAAATCAAAATAGCAAATAAAACATTTAAATTAAAATACCTCAGACTAAATTCCATAATGATGTTCTTTAGAATTAAGCAAAAAAAATGTTCTATATTAAACCACTGCCTTTATAGTAAATAAATAATAACCTGAATATAGTAGTGATGGATTATGTATTGGTTTGTTCTAGTTCTATAAAATACTAGTGTTATTTCACCAGAGTTAAAAACCTGCTTCTCGGGCACTGGGTAGAATGGCTAGCTTTGGGCACCACAAGCCTGCTTTTCTGCTCTTTTGCCAACTTCTTATGGAATTGTCATTTCAAACATGTTAAGCTTCATAATCAGAGTAATAGCACAAACAGATCTGGGACCAGGCTATAGAATAGCAGCTTCTGCCACTAGCATTATAACTGGTTATAACCATCAAGCTATTAGCCCTGACATAACCCTGGCTTGGTGATGCCATTCCTGAAAGTCAAAATTATTACTTTACAGTCCAAAGTAGACGAATAACCACATGGATGGAAGCAGTGAACCCATTTAAGGCATTCAAATGTAAAGAGGTTCAACTCCCTGGGAGGTAACGTAACGCGGGGAAGGTAACGCGGAAAGGGAAGGGTCTGTGGTTGGTTTGGGGTTCAACTCCCTGGGAGGTAACGTAACGCGGGGAAGGTAACGCAGAGAAGGGAAGGGTCTGTGGTTGGTTTGGGATTCAACTCCCTGGGAGGTAACGTAACGCGGGGAAGGTAACGCGGAGAAGGTAACGCGGAGAAGGGAAGGGTCTGTGGTTGGTTTGGGATTCAACTCCCTGGGAGGTATCGTAACGCGGGGAAGGTAACGCGGAGAAGGTAACGCAGAGAAGGGAAGGGTCTGTGGTTGGTTTGGGATTCAACTCCCTGGGAGGTATCGTAACGCGGAGAAGGGAAGGGTCTGTGGTTGGTTTGGGGTTCAACTCCCTGGGTCTGTGGTTGGTTTGGGATTCAACTCCCTGGGAGGTAACGTAACGCGGAGAAGGGAAGGGTCTGTGGTTGGTTTGGGGTTCAACTCCCTGGGAGGTAACGTAACGCGGAGAAGGTAACGCGGAGAAGGTAGCGCGGAGAAGGGAAGGGTCTGTGGTTGGTTTGGGATTCAACTCCCTGGGAGGTAACGTAACGCGGAGAAGGGAAGGGTCTGTGGTTGGTTTGGGATTCAACTCCCTGGGACGTAACGTAACGCGGAGAAGGGAAGGGTCTGTGGTTGGTTTGGGATTCAACTCCCTGGGAGGTAACGTAACGCGGAGAAGGGAAGGGTCTGTGGTTGGTTTGGGATTCAACTCCCTGGGTCTGTGGTTGGTTTGGGATTCAAATCCTATTGCTCAGAAAAACCTGAGGGGAAAGTCTTTCAACCTTACTTAGACAAATAACTTCTTCTCATTGTAAATATATAACGGTATAGTTGGGCGCCCATTCATTTACATATGTTATTATAATAAAAAATAATAACACTTGCCAATTTAAAAATAGACACAACATTCTTATAAGGAAAGGGGATCTAGTCAGGGCAAGGCTTGACAGTGATACATTTCTCTCTCAATCCCATTGGAAAATGGTAGAACTTGATACAAAAGGAAATTTGATGTGACATCCTGATTGGTCCATACTATTGATAAATTGATGTAAATAATAGCAGAAGGTAACGTGGTATCCACTCTGTCGACAGCTATAGAATAGCAATAGGAAACGGTTGAGGAACGCAGCTCCGCCTTTTAGCGCTACACATTCTAGAATGTTCTAGAACGTTGGCTTGGCGTACCACACTGAGGGACACCGGAGTTGGACGAGTTCTGGAGTAGCTGAATAGCAGCCTGATTTCAGTTATTCAGACATCTGAGTTTAGGAGAACAGTCCTGTCTTCATGGACCCTGCTGCCTTGTAGCCTTCTGGTCAGGGGCGGTAGGAAGCCAACTGGGCTGTGTCCTGTCCCTAATCACCTGATCCAGTTGGTTCCGTAGCTGGGCCCAGATCTGACACTGCATCTCTTCTTTACGATCATGTTGATGTAGGCTTTCATGATCTTAGTGATCTCTCCAACCTGAAACACCACAGATGAGAGTTTTAACAGCAGGGAAAACAAACAAATGAACGACTGCACACTGAACAGATACTTCTTTAGACAGCCAAGGCTTTGTTCGTTGACGTTCTGAAAGGCTAGCCTGGGGTCCAGTCTGTTTGTTCGTTGACGTTCTGAAAGGCTAGCCCGGGGTCCAGTCTGTTTGTGGTTGACGTTCTGAAAGGCTAGCCCGGGGTCCAGTCTGTTTGTGGTTGACGTTCTGAAAGGCTAGCCCGGGGTCCAGTCTGTTTGTGGTTGACGTTCTGAAAGGCTAGCCCGGGGTCCAGTCTGTTTGTGGTTGACGTTCTGAAAGGCTAGCCCGGGGTCCAGTCTGTTTGTGGTTGACGTTCTGAAAGGCTAGCCCGGGGTCCAGTCTGTTTGTGGTTGACGTTCTGAAAGGCTAGCCTGGGGTCCAGTCTGTTTGTTCGTTGACGTTCTGAAAGGCTAGCCTGGGGTCCAGTCTGTTTGTGGTTGACGTTCTGAAAGGCTAGCCTGGGGTCCAGTCTGTTTGTTGGTTGACGTTCTGAAAGGCTAGCCTGGGGTCCAGTCTGTTTGTTGGTTGACGTTCTGAAAGGCTAGCCCGGGGTCCAGTCTGTTTGTTGGTTGATGTTCTGAAAGGCTAGCCCGGGGTCCAGTCTGTTTGTGGTTGACGTTCTGAAAGGCTAGCCTGGGGTCCAGTCTGTTTGTTGGTTGACGTTCTGAAAGGCTAGCCCGGGGTCCAGTCTGTTTGTTGGTTGATGTTCTGAAAGGCTAGCCTGGGGTCCAGTCTGTTTGTGGTTGACGTTCTGAAAGGCTAGCCCGGGGTCCAGTCTGTTTGTGGTTGACGTTCTGAGAGGCTAGCCTGGGGTCCAGTCTGTTTGTTCGTTGACGTTCTGAAAGGCTAGCCTGGGGTCCAGTCTGTTTGTGGTTGACGTTCTGAAAGGCTAGCCTGGGGTCCAGTCTGTTTGTTGGTTGACGTTCTTAAAGGCTAGCCCGGGGTCCAGTCTGTTTGTTGGTTGACGTTCTGAAAGGCTAGCCCGGGGTCCAGTCTGTTTGTTGGTTGATGTTCTGAAAGGCTAGCCCGGGGTCCAGTCTGTTTGTGGTTGACGTTCTGAAAGGCTAGCCTGGGGTCCAGTCTGTTTGTTGGTTGACGTTCTGAAAGGCTAGCCCGGGGTCCAGTCTGTTTGTTGGTTGATGTTCTGAAAGGCTAGCCTGGGGTCCAGTCTGTTTGTTGGTTGATGTTCTGAAAGGCTAGCCTGGGGTCCAGTCTGTTTGTTGGTTGACGTTCTGAAAGGCTAGCCTGGGGTCCAGTCTGTTTGTTGGTTGACGTTCTGAAAGGCTAGCCTGGGGTCCAGTCTGTTTGTTGGTTGACGTTCTGAAAGGCTAGCCTGGGGTCCAGTCTGTTTGTGCTATCATGTCAATTCTCTGTCACTCATTGTCGTGACAAACATGTCTGTTGACACTAATGGAGTTGGCATGAGCATAAACAGACCTGGGACCAGGCTACTGGTCATTTATAATCTGGTGTTATAAACAGACCTGGGACCAGGCTATAATCTGGTGTTATAAACAGACCTGGGACCAGGCTACTACTGGTCATTTATAATCTGGTGTTATAAACAGACCTGGGACCAGGCTACTACTGGTCATTTATAATCTGGTGTTATAAACAGACCTGGGACCAGGCTACTACTGGTCATTTATAATCTATAATGTTGTATTGTGGTATAATACTGTACCAGAGGTGTCTCAAAGAACATATCTCTGTCGTCCACTGTGATCTTATAGGTAGTGGCCTGGGGAGCGCCGAAGAAGATGATGTGTTCGTAGGGGAACGTCTCCAGAGGTTTAGGTTCTCCTCTCTTGTAGACCGACACGTTCTCTGCACTCACACTCAGCCACAGGTCATGAGGAAAGCCTCCTTCTTTACACTGAGGAGACAGAGAGAGAGAGAGAGACCGAGACATAAACAGACAGGTCAGATACCAAGTATGATCAAATACATTTTCAAAGCCCGGCGATGGGGAAACCAGCAATCTATTTCCTTCCCTTCTTCGCGTTACGTTACCTTCCCTTCCCCGCGTTACGTTCCCTTCTTCGCGTTACGTTCCCTTCTCCGCGTTACGTTACCTTCCCTTCTCCGCGTTACGTTACCTTCCCTTCTCCGCGTTACGTTACGTTACGTTCTCCGCGTTACCTTCCCTTCTCCGCGTTACGTTACCTTCCCTTCTCCATGTTACGTTACCTTCCCTTCTCCGCGTTACGTTACCTTCCCTTCTCCGCGTTACGTTACCTTCCCTTCTCCGCGTTACGTTACCTTCCCTTCTCCGCGTTACGTTAACTTCCCTTCTCCGCGTTACCTTCCCTTCTCCGCGTTACGTTACCTTCCCTTCTCCGCGTTACGTTACCTTCCCTTCTCCGCGTTACGTTACCTTCCCTTCTCCGCGTTACGTTACCTTCCCTTCTCCGCGTTACGTTACCTTCCCTTCTCCGTGTTACGTTCCCTTCTCCGCGTTACGTTCCCTTCTCCGCGTTACCTTCCCTTCTCCGCGTTACGTTACCTTCCCTTCTCCGCGTTACCTTCCCTTCCCCGCGTTACGTTACCTTCCCTTCTCCGCGTTACGTTACCTTCCCTTCCCCGCGTTACGTTACCTTCCCTTCTCCGCGTTACGTTACCTTCCCTTCTCCGCGTTACGTTACCTTCCCTTCTCCGCGTTACGTTACCTTCCCTTCTCCGCGTTACGTTACCTTCCCTTCTCCGCGTTACGTTACCTTCCCTTCTCCGCGTTACGTTACCTTCCCTTCTCCGCGTTACGTTACCTTCCCTTCTCCGCGTTACCTTCCCTTCCCCGCGTTACGTTACCTTCCCTTCTCCGCGTTACGTTACCTTCCCTTCTCCGCGTTACGTTACCTTCCCTTCCCCGCGTTACGTTCCCTTCCCTTCCCCGCGTTACGTTACCTTCCCTTCCCCGCGTTACGTTACCTTCCCTTCCCCGCGTTACGTTACCTTCCCTTCCCCGCGTTACGTTACCGTTACGTTACCTTCCCTTCCCCGCGTTACGTTACCTTCCCTTCTCCGCGTTACGTTACCTCCCCTTCCCCGCGTTACGTTACCTCCCCTTCCCCGCGTTACGTTACCTTCCCTTCTCCGCGTTACGTTACCTTCCCTTCCCCGCGTTACGTTACCTTCCCTTCTCCGCGTTACGTCACCTTCCCGCGTTACGTTACCTTCCCGCGTTACGTTACCTTCCCTTCTCCGCATTACGTTACCTTCCCGCGTTACGTTACCTTCCCTTCTCCGTGTTACCTTCCCTTCTCCGTGTTACGTTCCCTTCCCTTCCCCGCGTTGTTACCTTCCCTTCTCCGCGTTACCTTCCCTTCCCTTCTCCGCGTTACGTTACCTTCCCTTCCCCGCGTTACGTTACCTTCCCTTCTCCGCGTTGCGTTACGTTACCTTCCCCGCGTTACGTTACCTTCCCCGCGTTACGTTACCTTCCCCGCGTTACGTTACCTTCCCTTCTCCGCGTTACGTTACCTTCCCTTCTCCGCGTTACGTTACCTTCCCTTCTCCGCATTACGTTACCTCCCCTTCTCCGCGTTACGTTACCTCCCCTTCCCCGCGTTACGTTACCTCCCCTCCCCCGCGTTACGTTACCTCCCCTTCTCCGCGTTACGTTACCTCCCCTTCTCCGCGTTACGTTACCTCCCCTTCCCCGCGTTTCGTTACCTTCCCTTCCCTTCTCCGCGTTACGTTACGTTCCCTTCTACGTGTTACGTTCCCTTCTCCGCGTTACCTTACCTTCCCTTCTCCGCGTTACCTTCCCTTCCCCGCGTTACGTTCCCTTCCCTTCCCCGCGTTACATTCCCTTCCCTTCCCCGCGTTACGTTCCCTTCCCTTCCCCGCGTTACGTTCCCTTCCCTTCCCCGCGTTACGTTACCTTCCCTTCCCCGCGTTACGTTACCTTCCCTTCCCCGCGTTACGTTACCTTCCCTTCCCCGCGTTACGTTACCTTCCCTTCTCCGCGTTACGTTACCTCCCCTTCCCCGCGTTACGTTACCTCCCCTTCCCCGCGTTACGTTACCTCCCCTTCCCCGCGTTACGTTACCTCCCCTTCCCCGCGTTACGTTACCTTCCCTTCTCCGCGTTACGTTACCTTCCCTTCTCCGCGTTACGTTACCTTCCCTTCCCCGCGTTACGTTACCTTCCCTTCTCCGCGTTACGTCACCTTCCCGCGTTACGTTACCTTCCCGCGTTACGTTACCTTCCCTTCTCCGCATTACGTTACCTTCCCGCGTTACGTTACCTTCCCTTCTCCGTGTTACCTTCCCTTCTCCGTGTTACGTTCCCTTCCCTTCCCCGCGTTGTTACCTTCCCTTCTCCGCGTTACCTTCCCTTCTCCGCGTTACGTTACCTTCCCTTCCCCGCGTTACGTTACCTTCCCTTCTCCGCGTTACGTTACGTTACCTTCCCCGCGTTACGTTACCTTCCCCGCGTTACGTTACCTTCCCTTCTCCGCGTTACGTTACCTTCCCTTCTCCGCGTTACGTTACCTTCCCTTCTCCGCGTTACGTTACCTTCCCTTCTCCGCGTTACGTTACCTTCCCTTCTCCGCGTTACGTTACCTCCCCTTCTCCGCGTTACGTTACCTCCCCTTCTCCGCGTTACGTTACCTCCCCTTCCCCGCGTTACGTTACCTCCCCTCCCCCGCGTTACGTTACCTCCCCTTCTCCGCGTTACGTTACCTCCCCTTCCCCGCGTTACGTTACCTTCCCTTCCCTTCTCCGCGTTACGTTACGTTCCCTTCTCCGTGTTACGTTCCCTTCTCCGCGTTACCTTACCTTCCCTTCTCCGCGTTACCTTCCCTTCCCCGCGTTACGTTACCTTCCCTTCTCCGCGTTACGTTACCTTCCCTTCTCCGCGTTACGTTACCTTCCCTTCTCCGCGTTACGTCACCTTCCCGCGTTACGTTACCTTCCCGCGTTACGTTACCTTCCCTTCTCCGCATTACGTTACCTTCCCGCGTTACGTTACCTTCCCTTCTCCGTGTTACCTTCCCTTCTCCGTGTTACGTTCCCTTCCCTTCCCCGCGTTGTTACCTTCCCTTCTCCGCGTTGTTACCTTCCCTTCCCTTCTCCGCGTTACGTTACCTCCCCTTCCCCGCGTTACGTTACCTCCCCTTCCCCGCGTTACGTTCCCTTCCCTTCCCCGCGTTACGTTACCTCCCCTTCCCCGCGTTACGTTACCTCCCCTTCTCCGCCCCCTTACCTCCCCTTCTCCGCCCCTTACCTCCCCTTCTCCGCCCCCTTACCTCCCCTTCTCCGCCCCCTTACCTCCCCTTCTCCGCCCCCTTACCTCCCCTTCTCCGCCCCCTTACCTCCCCCTTCGCCCCGTTACCTCCCCTTCGCCCCGTTACCTCCCCTTCGCCCCGTTACCTCCCCTCCGCCCCGTTACCTCCCCTCCGCCCCGTTACCTCCCCCCCCGTTACCTCCCCCTTCGCCCGTTACCTCCCCCTTCGCCCCGTTACCTCCCCTTCGCCCCGTTACCTCCCCTTCGCCCCGTTACCTCCCCTTCGCACTCATCTGTTGATTGTTT
Source organism: Oncorhynchus nerka (assembly GCF_034236695.1). Lineage (NCBI taxonomy): Eukaryota > Metazoa > Chordata > Actinopteri > Salmoniformes > Salmonidae > Oncorhynchus > Oncorhynchus nerka. The sequence continues at coordinate 56,759,165 of NC_088396.1, forward strand.
TTGAATTTCCCCTGTATTCTTAAGTTCAGTTTTCTGTCTGTTACAACAGCAAGGTGACACATTTTCTTTTCATTACAAAGAAAGTCAACCAAGTCTGTTTTAATATGATTATTTCTACATCCATTGTGAATGACAACAGTTCCTCTCTCAATGTGTAAAATGTTTCCAACACGCCCCCTCGATACCCACCAAGCTCTTGGTGTATCAATATGTCCATATGGCAGAGGAAGCCACATTTACAACTAGCGTGGCCTGACCACCGTGCCTCCATAGATGGAGCCCCATCTGTGCAAAAGCCCACTATTTGAATCCCATGGATCGTGGATTTCAGGAAAAAGCAGGAGCACGCCCCTATCCACATCGATGAGACCGCAGTGGAGAAGGTGAAAAGCTTCAAGTTCCTCGGAGTGCACATCACCGACGATCTGAAATGGCCCACACACACAGTGTGTGACAGTGTGTGTGTGACAGTGTGTGTGTGACAGGGTGTGTGTGACAGGGTGTGTGTGACAGGGTGTTGAAGAACAACATCGGCTTGGCCCCTAAGACTCTCACAAACTTTTAGAAATGCACATATGAGAGCATCCTGTTGGGCTACATCACCGCCTGCAACCGCAGGGCTCTGCAGCTTGATGGCCACCCCCTGGACAGGACGCTAGTCTGTGTTGTCATGTAGTTACCTCTACGTCGAACAGTGTGGACCCATATCCGGGCCACTCCTTGATGATGTTCATGTATTTGAGCATGGCAGTGTGCTGGTCCAGTCCCTGAAGTCTGGACCACTTCTCTACGATGGAGGTCCTGGTGGCTGAAGTCTCCTCCTTCACCCACATCTCCAGCATCTGAACAAGAACAATACTTTATTAGTACCTTCCTCAAGGGCTAGGCTACCTGTTCCTCCTCTAACCGCTAGGCTACCTGTTCCTCCTCTAACCGCTAGGCTACCTGATCCTCCTCTAACCGCTAGGCTACCTGTTCCTCCTCTAACCGCTAGGCTACCTGATCCTTCTCTAACCGCTAGGCTACCTGTTCCTCTAACCGCCATGCTACCTGTTCCTCCTCTAACCGCTAGGCTACCTGATCCTCCTCTAACCGCTAGGCTACCTGATCCTCCTCTAACCGCTACGCTACCTGTTCCTCCTCTAACCGCTAGGCTACCTGTTCCTCCTCTAACCGCTAGGCTACCTGATCCTCCTCTAACCGCTAGGCTACCTGATCCTCCTCTAACCGCTAGGCTACCTGATCCTCCTCTAACCGCTAGGCTACCTGATCCTCCTCTAACCGCTAGGCTACCTGTTCCTCTTCTAACCGCTAGGCTACCTGTTCCTCTAACCGCTAGGCTACCTGTTCCTCCTCTAACCGCTAGGCTACCTGTTCCTCTAACCGCTAGGCTACCTGATCCTCCTCTAACCGCTAGGCTACCTGTTCCTCCTCTAACCGCTAGGCAACCTGTTCCTCCTCTAACCGCTAGGCTACCTGATCCTCCTCTAACCGCTAGGCTACCTGATCCTCCTCTAACCGCTAGGCTACCTGTTCCTCTTCTAACCGCTAGGCTACCTGTTCCTCTAACCGCTAGGCTACCTGTTCCTCCTCTAACCGCTAGGCTACCTGTTCCTCTAACCGCTAGGCTACCTGATCCTCCTCTAACCGCTAGGCTACCTGTTCCTCCTCTAACCGCTAGGCTACCTGTTCCTCCTCTAACCGCTAGGCTACCTGTTCCTCCTCTAACCGCTAGGCAACCTGTTCCTCCTCTAACCGCTAGGCTACCTGATCCTCCTCTAACCGCTAGGCTACCTGTTCCTCCTCTAACCGCTAGGCTACCTGTTCCTCTAACCGATAGGCTACCTGTTCCTCCTCTAACTGCTAGGCTACCTGATCCTCCTCTAACCGCTAGGCTACCTGTTCCTCCTCTAACCGCTAGGCTACCTGTTCCTCCTCTAACCGCTAGGCTACCTGTTCCTCCTCTAACCGCTAGGCTACCTGTTCCTCCTCTAACCGCTAGGCTACCTGATCCTCCTCTAACCGCTAGGCTACCTGTTCCTCCTCTAACCGCTAGGCTACCTGTTCCTCCTCTAACCGCTAGGCTACCTGTTCCTCCTCTAACCGCTAGGCTACCTGTTCCTCCTCTAACCGCTAGGCTACCTGTTCCTCCTCTAACCGCTAGGCTACCTGTTCCTCCTCTAACCGCTAGGCTACCTGATCCTCCTCTAACCGCTAGGCTACCTGATCCTCCTCTAACCGCTAGGCTACCTGATCCTCCTCTAACCGCTAGGCTACCTGTTCCTCCTCCATCTTCTGTTTCTTCATGGAGCCAGTCTTCAGCCCGCTGCGGCGCAGGGTTCCGTCCAGGAAGCTGGTCCGCCTCCGCTCAAGGGTTTGGCCCACAGGCCCCGCCGCGCCCACCTATACAAAACAATCACACTTTGTTAATCCAACGATATAAAACAACCCCACATTGCTAGTCCACCTATACAATACAAACGTAAATTTGAAATTTGCGTAGTTGTCAACCGCCCCCAGATGGCACATATTGTATATATGTATGCTCACACGCAGTTGTGTCAAGCCACACAGGGTCAATCTGCAGAGCACCACCCACTGGATAGTGTAATTTACCTAAATTCAGTGGGATTTGTCCCCAGCAAAGACAACATACATATGCATACATCAGAGATACATACAGGGCATTCAGAAGGTATTCAGACCCCTTTACTTTTTCCACATTGTGTTACGTTACAGCCTTATTCTAAAATGCATTAAATGCCCCCTCCCCCTCATCAATCTACACACAATACCCCATAATGACATCACAATACCCCATAATGACATCACAATACCCCATAATGACATCACAATACCCCATAATGACAACAGGTTTATTAGACATTTTGTCACATTTCTTAAAAATTAAAAACTGAAATACCTTATTCACACTTTCCGAATGCACTGTAAACCTGAGGGCTTATGACAAATATATAAGTACCTTGGTGAAGTGCAGGATGCGTGCGTGGAGCCTCCCTACAGGGTAGACGGTGTCCAGAGACCAGCTGACCCGGGCCTCGTCCCCGTGGAGGAACTGGAGCCTGAGAGCGGCCAGGTGCCGAAGGGTGTCTTCTGGGGCCGGGAGGTGACCGCTGGTCAGAGACTCATGAGCCTGGAGGAGACATGCATTTTATTTTACCTTTATTTAACCTGGTATTTATATATATAACCCTAACCCTTTATTTAACCAGGTATTTATATATATATATATATATAACCCTAACCCTTTATTTAACCAGGTATTTATATATCTAACCCTAACCCTTTATTTAACCAGGTATTTATATATATATAACCCTAACCCTTTATTTAACCAGGTATTTATATAGATATAACCCTAACCCTTTATTTAACCAGGTATTTATATATATAACCCTAACCCTTTATTTAACCAGGTATTTATATATTATATATATATAACCCTAACCCTTTATTTAACCAGGTATTTATATATTATATATATAACCCTAACCCTTTATTTAACCAGGTATTAATATATTATATATATAACCCTAACCCTTTATTTAACCAGGTATTTATATAGATATAACCCTAACCCTTTATTTAACCAGGTATTTATATATTATATATATAACCCTAACCCTTTATTTAACCAGGTATTTATATATATAACCCTAACCCTTTATTTAACCAGGTATTTATATATTATATATATATAACCCTAACCCTTTATTTAACCAGGTATTTATATATTATATATATAACCCTAACCCTTTATTTAACCAGGTATTAATATATTATATATATAACCCTAACCCTTTATTTAACCAGGTATTGATATATATAACCCTAACCCTTTATTTAACCAGGTATTTATATATTATATATATATAACCCTAACCCTTTATTTAACCAGGTATTTATATATTATATATATAACCCTAACCCTTTATTTAACCAGGTATTTATATATATAACCCTTTATTTAACCAGGTATTTATATATTATATATATAACCCTAACCCTTTATTTAACCAGGTATTTATATATATAACCCTAACCCTTTATTTAACCAGGTATTTATATATTATATATATAACCCTAACCCTTTATTTAACCAGGTATTTATATATTATATATATAACCCTAACCCTTTATTTAACCAGGTATTTATATATTATACATTTTATTTATTTATTTATCCGTTATTTTACCAGGTAAGTTGACTGAGAACACGTTCTCATTTGCAGCAACGACCTGGGGAATAGTTCCAGGGGAGAGGAGGGGGATGAATGAGCCAATTGTAAACTGGGGATGATTAAGTGGCCATGATGGTTTGAGGGCCAGATTGGGAATTTAGCCAGTTAGTTAACACCCCTACTCTTACCATAAGTGCCATGGGATCATTAATGACCTCAGAGAGTCAGGACACCCGTTTAACGTCCCACCCGAAAGACGGCACCCTACACAGGGCAGTGTCCTGGGGCATTGGGATATTTTTTTTTAGACCAGAGGAAAGAGTGCCTCCTACTGGCCCTCCAACACCACTTCCAGCAGCATCTGGTCTCCCATCCAGGACCAACCCTGCTTAGCTTCAGAAGCAAGCCAGCAGTGGTATTGAGGGTGGTATGCTGCTGGCAGAATATAATTAATATTATTAATATTATTAGTATTAATATATTATATATATATAACCCTTTATTTAACCAGGTATTTATATATTATATATATAACCCTAACCCTTTATTTAACCAGGTATTTATATATTATATATATAACCCTAACCCTTTATTTAACCAGGTATTTATATATTATATATATAACCCTAACCCTTTATTTAACCAGGTAGGCCAGTTGAGAACAAGTTCTCATTTACAACTGTGACCTGGCCAAGATAAAGCAAAGCAGTGTGACACAAACAACAACAGAGTTACACATAAACAAACATACAGTCAATAATACAATAGAAAAGTCTATATCCAGTGAGTGTAAATGAAGTAAGATAAGGGAGGTCAGGCAATAAATAGGCCAATAGTGGTGAATCATTACAATTGAGCAAATTACACTGGAGTGATAGTTGAGCAGATGATGATGTGCAAGTAGAAATACTGGTGTACAAAAGAGCAGAAAAACAAAAACGAATATGGGGATGAGGTAGGTAGTTGGTTGGATGGGCTATTTACAGATGGGCTGTGTACAGCTGCAGCGGTCGGTAATCTGATCTGACAGCTGACGCTTAAAGTTAGTGAGGGAGATATCAGTCTCCAACTTCAGTGATTTTTGCAATTCCTTCCAGTCATGGGCAGCAGAGAACTGGAAGGAAAACCAGTCAAAAGAGGTGCTGGATTTGGGGATGACCAGAGAAATATACCTGCTGGAGCGAGTGCTACGGGTGGGTGTTGTTATCGTGATCAGTGAGCTGAGTTGAGTTAAGGTGGAGCTTTACCTAGCAAAGACTTATAGATGACCTGGAGCCAGTGGGTTTGGCGACGAATATGTAGCAAGGACCAGCCAACGACAGCATACAGGTCGCAGTGGTGGGTAGTATATGGGGTGTCAAGGATCGGTAGTCAAGGATCGGTAGGATAGTCAGTTTTACGAGGGTATGTTTAGCAGCATGAGTGAATGAAGCTTTGTTGCGAAATAGGAAGCCAATTCTAGATTTAATTTTGGATTCGAGATGCTTAACTTGGAAGGAGAGTTTACAGTCTAACCAGACACCTTGTTATTTGTAGTTGTCCACGTATTCTAAGTCAGAACCGTCCAGAGTAGTGATGCTGGGTGGGCAGGCAGGTGCAGGCAGCGATCGGTTGAAGAGCATGCATTTCGTTTTACTTGTATTTAAGAGCAGTTGGAGGCCACGGAAGGAGTGTTGTATGGCGTTGAAGCTAGTCTGGAGGTTAACACAGTGACATGACATTAAAACCTCATAAGGATGTTGCGAATTTTCGCAGCTTTTTGTTAAAAATCGCGCAACATTTCAGCGCCCTGCAATTCATGCCAGGAATATAGTATATTCATATGATTAGTATGTGTGGATAGAAAACACTCAGACGTTTCCAAAACTGTTTAAATCACGCCTGTGGCATTTACAGAACGTGCGTTTCATCGAAAAGTGCATGAAAATCTGTTCACTGAAAATGGAAAAATATATTCTTCCGCGACTACAGGCAATTGTTCAAAGCGAACAGAATTAAATAGAGCTGAGTTTCCATTGGCTACAGCTTCCACAGGTTGTCTAGAGTCACGTCATTTGTTTCGCAATTGATTCTTGGTCTAACCGAAACTAGGGAACTCCTTTCCTACTGTCCCCGCCCAGATTTTTCTTCGACTGTTTCAAGACATCTTTTTCTCCACGGACAAGCTAAACATTTCACATCGCCTCCTGAGGTATTTTATCGCTTATTAACGTGTACTAATACCTAAAGTTGCATTACAAAAGTATTTCGAAGTGTTTTGTGAAAGTTTATCGTCGACTTTTTGAATTTAAAAAAATGACGTTACGTTATAAAATGCTAATTTTTTTCTTTACTCGCAACGTATTCGTAGCTCGATATCTAGGCTATATATGGACCGATTTAATCGAAAAAAGACCCTAAATGATGTTTATGGGACATCTAGGAGTGCCAAGAAAGAAGCTCGTCAAAGGTAATGAATGTTTTATATTTTATTTCAGCGTTTTCGTTTGCGACGGCTAACGCAAAATCTGTCGTTTTAGGTGACGGTGCAGTATTTTGAGGGTGCATGGTATCAGATAATAGCTTCTCATGCTTTCCCCGAAAAGCATTTTACAAATCTGACTTGGTGGATAGATTCACAACGAGTGTAGCTTTAATTCAGTACGTTGTATGTGTGTATTAATGGAAGTTTGAGTTTTATCAAAAACTATACGTGGCGCACTTGAAATTTCCGCTGATTTGATCCCCACAGCGGGAGCACTTCTCTAACAAGAACACTTCTCTAACAAGAACACTTCTCTAACAACCTAACAACATTTAGGTTTATATTACATTAAATGACATCATATTTAATATACATAACATTACTTTAAAAGACAGCATTATATTTATGACAAATCTCATGTTAATGTTTACATTAAACATTATATTTATGTTTACATACCATTACATTAAATGACATTAAGTTCTTTGGGACTGAGGGACAGTATTGAGTAGCTTGGATGAATAAGGTGCCCAGAGTAAACTGCCTGCTACTCAGGCCCAAAAGCTAGAATATGCATATAATTAGTGGATTTGGATAGAAAACACTCAAACGTTTCTAAAACTATTTGAATGATGTCTGTGAGTATAACAGAACTCATATGGCAGGCAAAAACCTGAGAAAAAAATCCAATCAGGAAGTGGGAAATCTGAGGTTTGTCTAACCTTACACCCATTAAAAGCTCACTACCAACTAACCCCAGGGAGAGTAGCTGCTGCCTTGGCAGGAACTAATGGGGATACATAATAAACCCCAGGAAGAGGAGCTGCTGCCTTGACAGGAACTAATGGGGATACATAATAAACCCCAGGAAGAGTAGCTGCTGCCTTGACAGGAACTAATGGGGATCCATAATAAACTCCAGGAAGAGGAGCTGCTGCCTTGACAGGAACTAATGGGGATCCATAATAAACCCCAGGAAGAGTAGCTGCTGCCTTGGCAGGAACTATTAGGGATCCATAATAAACCCCAGGAAGAGTAGCTGCTGCCTTGACAGGAACTAATGGGGATCCATAATAAACCCCAGGAAGAGTAGCCGATGCCTTGGCAGGAACTAATGGGGATCCATAATAAACCCCAGGAAGAGTAGCTGCTGCCTTGACAGGAACTAATGGGGATCCATAATAAACCCCAGGTAGAGTAGCTGCTGCCTTGGCAGGAACTATTGGGGATCCATAATAAACCCCAGGAAGAGTAGCTGCTGCCTTGGCAGGAACTAATGGGGATCCATAATAAACCCCAGGAAGAGTAGCTGCTGCCTTGGCAGGAACTATTGGGGATCCATAATAAACCCCAGGAAGAGTAGCTGCTGCCTTGGCAGGAACTAATGGGGATCCATAATAAACCCCAGGAAGAGTAGCTGCTGCCTTGGCAGGAACTAATGGGGATCCATAATAAATACAAATAATTATGAGCCGTCCTCCCCTCAGCAGCCTCCATTTCTGCACATTGCTTTGTCTCTTCTGCTTCTCACATCTTGAAATCTCCCTTTACCCACTGCTGCAATGTGACCATAAGCTTGGCACCTAAAACACCATAATGGGTTCGGGACAAAATCTCTCACTGGATAACTGACACATCCGAACTTGACTTTGTTGGGTAAAGACTCAGCGCCTTACTCCAGAGAGCAAAACAAGTCAGTTCTTGTCCCTAAGAGAAGAAGAACTAAGAACTGCTCCCCCTGGATGGAAAAAACCCACTAAAAAAAATCACCACAAGTCCACTTTAAGTTACTTTGACTCAACAATCTCTTCTCCACCCAACCTGACACCATATACGGATCAGCCAGAAGGATCTATTCTCTCTGAAAATCCCACTGGGCCAGAATCATCTTCGTCATCCTTTCCTTTCATTCCACTCTCCACACCTTGCAGTTCCGAATCTGCTCCTCCATTTTTAAAATCTTCATCCTCTCGCTTTTCAACTCTTTCAAACTCCATGTCTCATCAACTTCATGTTCTGAGCTACTAAAGTACTGTTTTCCCCAGGGTTTTCCCTTGTTCCCTCGACCCTGCCGCCATTTTATCGCAACATCTACTCTTGTCCCAGATTGTTTAAAAATATATATTTCTTGAACTTGTCCGCTCTCTTCCTCATGTTTTCTTCTGAGCTACTGAAATACATTTACTTAAAAAAAAACTTTATGCCTATCAACCTCCTGTCCTCGTCCTCCATATTTGAGCGTCTCAGAGTATTACAAGGAGTCGCCCCTTTAGTAAAGAAAAACAACATTGCAACACTCTGAATCTTGTATCTGAGTATAAATCTCAACATTAAAGAGACAAATGTCAGTGAATTGATACAGTTATTCTGGCTAAGGGTTTCTATGGGAACGGGGCGCTTGCTTAAGCCTTCCAAAAAAAAAAGGGAAGAGGACAGAAAAATTGCAAGAAGATGGAAACTAAGAAGGTTTGCAACAAGTCAATGAATTGCAATTGAAAAGACTCTAAAGACACTTGCTTTCTAATAATAAAACAAAATGGAAGTGACTAACCTGTTCGAACATGAAAGCGAACTCCACCCCTTCCTTGGGCATGCTCTCTACATCCAGGAAACAGTAGAGTTTGAAGTAGAGCCTCCACTGTCCCTCCTCCTCCACCTCCTCACTGCCTGACAGCCTGGAAATCAATCAATGAATCAGTCAATCAACCAAACCAATCAGTCAATCAACCAAACCAATCAGTCAATCAACCAAACCAATCAGTCAATCAACCAATCAGTCAATCAACCAAACCAATCAGTCAATCAACCAAACCAATCAGTCAATCAACCAAACCAATCAGTCAATCAACCAAACCAATCAGTCAATCAACCAAACCAATCAGTCAATCAACCAATCAGTCAATCAACCAAACCAGTCAGTCAACCAATCAGTCAATCAACCAAACCAATCAATCAAACCAATCAGTCAATCAATCAAACCAATCAGTCAAACCAAACCAGTCAGTCAACCAATCACTCAATCAACCAAACCAAACCAATCAGTCAATCAATCAAACCAATTTCAGACCCTCGTTTTAGCAGAAATATAGTAATAATATCAAAGAGGTTTGTGGGTCATGTAGACTGGTCCCAGATCTGTTTGTGTTGTCTTGCTAACTTTTCCCTATGTTCAACAAGCTTTCTTAGTGTTCAACAAGCTTTCTTAGTGTTCAACAAGCTTTCTTAGTGTCCAATGAGCTTTCTCCACCCTTAACCTGGTTCTGAACACCTCCAAAACAAAGGTAATGTGGTTTGGTAAGAAGAATGCCCCTCTCCCCACAGGTGTGATTACTACCTCTGAGGGTTTAGAGCTTGAGGTAGTCACCTCATACAAGTACTTGGGAGTATGGCTAGACGGTCCACTGTCCTTCTCTCAGCACATATCAAAGCTGCAGGCTAAGGTTAAATCTAGACTTGGTTTCCTCTATCGTAATCGCTCCTCTTTCACCCCAGCTGCCAAACTAACCCTGATTCAGATGACCATCCTACCCATGCTAGATTACGGAGACACAATTTATAAATCGGCAGGTAAAGGTGCTCTCGAGGGGCTATATGTTCTTTACCATTCAGCCATCAGATTTGCCACCAATGCTCCTTATAGGACACATCACTGCACTCTATACTACTCCCTATCTGAGATATCTACTGTAGCCCTCATCCTCCACATACAACACCCGTTCTGCCAGTCACATTCTGTTAAAGGTCCACAAAGCACACACATCCCTGGGTCGCTCCTCTTTTCAGTTCGCTGCAGGTAGCGACTGGAACGAGCTGCAACAATCTCTTCATTCAAAGACTCAATCATGGACACTCTTACTGACAGTTGTGGCTGCTTTGCGTGATGTATTGTTGTCTCTACCTTCTTGCCCTTTGTGCTGTTGTCTGGGCCCAATAATGTTTGTAACATGTTTTGTGTTGCTACCATGTTGTGTTGCTACCATGTTGTGTTGCTACCATGTTGTGTTGCTACCATTTTGTGTTGCTACCATGCTGTGTTGCTACCATGCTGTGTTGCTACCATGTTGTTGTCATGTTGTCATGTTGTGCTGCTGCTGTGCTGTTGTCATGTTGTGGTGCTACCATGTTGTTGTCATGTGTTGCTACCATGTTGTTGTCATGTTGTTGTCATGTTGTGTTGCTACCATGTTGTTGTCATGTTGTGTTGCTACCATGTTGTTGTCATGTGTTGCTACCATGTTGTTGTCATGTTGTGCTGCTACCATGTTGTTGTCATGTTGTGTTGCTACCATGTTGTTGTCATGTTGTGGTGCTACCATGTTGTTGTCATGTTGTTGTCATGTTGTGTTGCTACCATGTTGTTGTCATGTTGTGTTGCTACCATGTTGTTGTCATGTGTTGCTACCATGTTGTTGTCATGTTGTGCTGCTACCATGTTGTTGTCATGTTGTGTTGCTACCATGTTGTTGTCATGTTGTGGTGCTACCATGTTGTTGTCATGTTTTTGTCATGTTGTGCTGCTACCATGTTGTCATGTTGTGTTGCTACCATGTTGTCGTCATGTTGTGTTGCTACCATGTTGTTGTCATGTTGTGCTGCTACCATGTTGTTGTCATGTTGTGTTGCTACCATGTTGTTGTCATGTTGTGTTGCTACCATGTTGTTGTCATGTTGTGTTGCTACCATGTTGTTGTCATGTTGTGTTGCTACCATGTTGTTATCATGTTGTGTTGCTACCATGTTGTTATCATGTTGTGCTGCTACCATGTTGTTGTCATGTTGTGTTGCTACCATGTTGTTGTCATGTTGTGCTGCTACCATGTTGCTGCCATGCTGTTGTTGTCTTTAGGTCTGTCTTTATGTCATGTTGTGTTGTCTCTCGTCGGGATGTGTGTTTTGTCCTCAATTTTAAATGCCAGCCCCCGTCTCCGCAGGAGGCCTATTGGCAAAATCATTGTAATTAAGAATTTGTTCTTAACTGACTTGCCTAGTTAAATAAAGGTTCAATAAAAATAAATCAAACTGTCAATGGCCATAGGGATTGACAAGCCAGCAAAAACAGTTCAGAGACCAGGCTATTTTCTGTGCATCTCTCTCTCTCCAGCTGAACTCTCACCTCTCAAACAGATCAGAGACCAGGCTGTGCATCTCTCTCTCTCCAGCTGAACTCTCACCTCTCAAACAGTTCAGAGACCAGGCTATTCTCTGTGCATCTCTCTCTCTCCAGCTGAACTCACCTCTCAAACAGATCAGAGACCAGGCTATTCTCTGTGCATCTCACTCTCTCCAGCTGAACTCTCACCTCTCAAACAGATCAGAGACCAGGCTATTTTCTGTGCATCTCTCTCTCTCCAGCTGAACTCTCACCTCTCAAACAGATCAGAGACCATGCTGTGCATCTCTCTCTCTCCAGCTGAACTCTCACCCCTCAAACAGATCAGAGACCAGGCTGTGCATCTCTCTCTCTCCAGCTGAACTCTCACCTCTCAAATAGATCAGAGACCAGGCTGTGCATCTCTCTCTCTCCAGCTGAACTCTCACCTCTCAAACAGATCAGAGACCAGGCTGTGCATCTCTCTCTCTCCAGCTGAACTCTCACCTCTCAAACAGTTCAGAGACCAGGCTATTCTCTGTGCATCTCACTCTCTCCAGCTGAACTCTCACCTCTCAAACAGTTCAGAGACCAGGCTGTGCATCTCTCTCTCTCCAGCTGAACTCTCACCCCTCAAACAGATCAGAGACCAGGCTGTGCATCTCTCTCTCTCCAGCTGAACTCTCACCTCTCAAACAGTTCAGAGACCAGGCTATTCTCTGTGCATCTCTCTCTCTCTCCAGCTGAACTCTCACCTCTCAAACAGATCAGAGACCAGGCTATTCTCTGTGCATCTCTCTCTCTCTCCAGCTGAACTCTCACCTCTCAAACAGATCAGAGACCAGGCTATTCTCTGTGCATCTCTCTCTCTCTCCAGCTGAACTATCACCTCTCAAACAGTTCAGAGACCAGGCTGTGCATCTCTCTCTCTCTCCAGCTGAACTCTCACCTCTCAAACAGTTCAGAGACCAGGCTATTCTCTGTGCATCTCACTCTCTCCAGCTGAACTCTCACCTCTCAAACAGTTCAGAGACCAGGCTGTGCATCTCTCTCTCTCCAGCTGAACTCTCACCTCTCAAACAGATCAGAGACCAGGCTATTTTCTGTGCATCTCTCTCTCCAGCTGAACTCTCACCTCTCAAACAGATCAGAGACCAGGCTGTGCATCTCTCTCTCTCCAGCTGAACTCTCACCTCTCAAACAGATCAAAGACCAGGCTATTCTCTGTGCATCTCTCTCTCTCCAGCTGAACTCTCACCTCTCAAACAGATCAGAGACCAGGCTATTCTCTGTGCATCTCTCTCTCTCCAGCTGAACTCTCACCTCTCAAACAGATCAGAGACCAGGCTGTGCATCTCTCTCTCTCCAGCTGAACTCTCACCTCTCAAACAGTTCAGAGACCAGGCTATTCTTTGTGCATCTCACTCTCTCCCGCTGAACTCTCACCCCTCAAACAGTTCAGAGACCAGGCTGTGCATCTCTCTCTCTCCAGCTGAACTCTCACCTCTCAAACAGATCAGAGACCATGCTGTGCATCTCTCTCTCTCCAGCTGAACTCTCACCTCTCAAACAGTTCAGAGACCAGGCTGTGCATCTCTCTCTCTCCAGCTGAACTCTCACCTCTCAAACTTGGCGAGTACGTCAGCCACGATGACTCTGCTCTCCACAGCTCGGTCCGTAGTGTTGTTGTGTTGAAACAGGGAAAACATGTTTCTACTGTCCTCCATGGCCAGGCCTCGGATCAACTTCTCCACCACCTGGGGACAGGCAGGACAGAGGGACATTAACACATCTGACTAAACCTCACCACCTGGGGACAGGGGGACATTAACACATCTGACTAAACCTCACCACCTGGGGACAGGCAGGACAGAGGGACATTAACACATCTGACTGAACCTCACCACCTGGGGACAGGCAGGACAGAGGGACATTAACACATCTGACTAAACCTCACCACCTGGGGACAGGGGGACATTAACACATCTGACTAAACCTCACCACCTGGGGACAGGCAGGACAGAGGGACATTAACACATCTGACTGAACCTCACCACCTGGGGACAGGCAGGACAGAGGGACATTAACACATCTGACTGAACCTCACCACCTGGGGACAGGCAGGACAGAGGGACATTAACACAGGCTGGAGAAAATGGATGTACCAACGCAGGATTGCCCCAGGCAGAAATGACTGTATTTTTACAGCTGCTACTCATTGTGGAAAACAGATGTATTATTTTTTTACCTCTCCAGGGGTGGTGGGTGAGTTGATGTAAAGCCTTAGACTGTTTAGATGTGGGACATAGATCATCATATGTAGAGGACATCCCATAGAGGGACATAGAACATCGTATGTAGAGGACATCCCATAGAGGGATATAGACCATCATATGTAGAGGACACCCCATAGAGGGATATAGACCATCATATGTAGAGGACATCCCATAGAGGGATATAGACCATCATATGTAGAGGACACCCCATAGAGGACATCCCATAGAGGGATATAGATCATCATATGTAGAGGACATCCCATAGAGGGATATAGACCATCATATGTAGAGGACATCCCATAGAGGACACCCCATAGAGGACATCCCATAGAGGGATATAGACCATCATATGTAGAGGACATCCCATAGAGGACACCCCATAGAGGGATATAGACCATCATATGTAGAGGACATCCCATAGAGGGATATAGACCATCATATGTAGAGGACATCCCATAGAGGGATATAGACCATCATATGTAGAGGACATCCCATAGAGGACATCCCATAGAGGGATATAGACCATCATATGTAGAGGACATCCCATAGAGGGATATAGTGAATAGTGAAGGCCTCTACATACGATCTATGTCTTCACTATTATTCTACAATATATGTAGAAAATACACTGCTCACACTTAAACAACACAATGTAACTCCAAGAATCACACTTCTGTGAAATCAAACTGTCCACTTAGGAACCAACACTGATTGACAATAAATGTTACATGCTGTTGTGCAAATGGAATAGACAACAGGTGGAAATTATAGGCAATTAGCAAGACACCCCCAATAAAGGAGTGGTTCTACAGGTGGTGACCACAGACCACTTCTCAGTTCCTATGCTTCCTGTTATTTCTTTGAGCAGTGTAGTAAAAATAAAGAAAAACCCTTGAATGAGTAGGTGTGTCCAATCTGTGTATGTTGTCTTTAGGTGTTACAGGCTTTGTTCTTTCCATTTATTCTTCGACGTTAGCTCGTTAGCATGTGGGGCGCACCGATTGGTGTCAGTATGTGTTTCACCTGTCCAGGTGTTATCTGGCCCACTGCTCCAGTTGTCTTGATAGATGTGGAGGGATAACTTTAGTTGTCTCTCACTATTTTGGTTTCTAGACAATGTGATTTCCCTGATTGGTTTTGCTCCACTTTTAGGCTTACTTCCTGTCTTTAAGTTTGGTGTGGGTTTTAATTTAATTTGCCTGTTCTTGGGCAAATGTAGTGGACACTCATGTTGGGTGTCTTTTAGGTCCCAGTCGTTGTTGCTAGTCAACCTCCAGTGGACACCCCCCATGAGTATCTTTCAGAAACCCTCCTAAAACCCCACCTGTTTGGTTTTGGTTGTTCAATACAGTTTTTTTTTTAGTTCCCTCGTCTGTCTGAGCGACTATTTTTGGTTGGGGAACATAACAGTTACCTCTCCAGCGGTGGTGTGTGAGTTGATGGAGATCTTGCAGGACCCTCCTCCGTGGCAGTAGACCGTAGTAGTCATTTCCTGCCTGGTCAGTAAGGCTACGATCTCCTCCTGAGACGGTACAAAGTCCCTGACCTTGGTCCTCTTCAGAGACTCACCTATGAAATGGGCAAACATGTCCACCTCTGTTCCAGGAAACTGCTCCTTCACCCTGGAGAAGAACAGACAGAGGGTCACGGAGGTGTAGAGGATGAGCCAATCAACGTTACTGATGTCATACTGTCCAGTTTACCCATCCATACAAATCAATCACAGAACATCTGTTTGTATTAGACACTTTCTGCTTGTGGCTCAAAGCTGTAATTTAATTGAAGGGACCATGTGCAAATAAAAAACCAATTTCAGACAGTGAAATATGTTTCCACCAGAGTTAGGTAAACACAGCTAATTTTCATCCACACTCCCTTACTAAATACACAGCAGTCTAACAAATGCAGGACTTTGACCTCCATGGAGCAGGATTTAAAGTCCCTAGTGCTTTAATTAAAGGTAGAGAGGAGGGAATTCCATTTCCTGATGCCTGTGAGGTGGACAACACGGACTGTTTGTTCGTTGAGGAATGACAGTGTCCTCTAGCTTGTGGAGGTCCGGCTGACTCCTCTGTTTTGTTCAGAGTTTAATATGACAAAACCTTTCAGAGGTGGGGCTGCAACATTATCGATGATCTTATAAACTGGACAGACATCTGAGAAAAAGTAAGTTGTCCAAATTGAACAGATTGTACTTGGTGAGAATATCCCAGTGACAGTAATGATGTGACTTCCTGTCCAGGATCTTAAGTACTTGTTTCCACAGAGAGTTCGAAGGGGTTTAACTGATGTTTAATTGGCTGCCGATACAATTGGACAGGTGTCAGAAAATCATTGTATGCGAATCCATCTTGGCTGCCTCTGTCGAGAGAGTTCCTGATGTCATGAACATGTGTACGAAGACTATTCTGTATATATTTGATGTGTTTTTACAGTTCAAAGTAGGGTCTAGGATAACACCCAGATATTTAAGTACATAGCTACCATTTTCCCCCCACATTGAGGCTGTAGTGGTTGAACCTTTCAGCCACTTTCGACAATGATAGCGTTAGTTTTCTTGCCACTTCATCAGCATTTCTTCCATGTGTATGAATAACTATCATCCACGGCCTGGTAGAGACTAAATAACAAAGGACCCAGGATTGACCCCTGTGGTACTCCCATAGTGTGGTCCTTTGGTGATGGTAGGTCACATTGCATCCGGTTAGCCGGATACTCAATCCATTTTAAAACACTTGATGAGATGTTGAAGTTGGACAGCTTGGAGACGAGGACATTGTGGTTAACATTTACATTTACATTTAAGTCATTTAGCAGACGCTCTTATCCAGAGCGACTTACAAATTGGTGCATTCACCTTATGACCTCCAGTGGAACAGTAGTGCATCTAAATCTTTTCAGGGGGAGGGGGGGTGAGACAGATTACTTTATCCTATCCTAGGTATTCCTTAAAGAGGTGGGGTTTCAGGTGTCTCCGGAAGGTGGTGATTGACTCCGCTGTCCTGGCGTCGTGAGGGAGTTTGTTCCACCATTGGGGGGCCAGAGTGTCAAAGGATTTTCTGAGGAGAACTGCACCTACAACACCCCCTTTGTCCAGCTTGGCCTTGTTCATCTCTAGGAGATAATAACATACTGGTCTCTGTTGAGTGGTTCACCCTGAACCCAAACTGGCCTTGTTCACCTCTAGGAGACAGTAACATACTGGTCTCTGTTGAGTGGTTCACCCTGAACCCAAACTGGCCTTGTTCACCTCTAGGAGACAGTAACATACTGGTCTCTGTTGAGTGGTTCACCCTGAACCCAAACTGGCCTTGTTCACCTCTAGGAGACAGTAACATACTGGTCTCTGTTGAGTGGTTCACCCTGAACCCAAACTGGCCTTGTTCACCTCTAGGAGACAGTAACATACTGGTCTCTGTTGAGTGGTTCACCCTGAACCCAAACTGGCCTTGTTCACCTCTAGGAGACAGTAACATACTGGTCTCTGTTGAGTGGTTCACCCTGAACCCAAACTGGCCTTGTTCACCTCTAGGAGACAGTAACATACTGGTCTCTGTTGAGTGGTTCACCCTGAACCCAAACTGGCCTTGTTCACCTCTAGGAGATCTCTAGGAGATAATAACATGGGGGGGCATAGGGTAGAGATGGGGGGTTCTCCAGCCATAAGGTAGAGATGGGGGGGGTTCTCCAGCCATAGGGTAGAGATGGGAGGGTTCTCCAGCCATAGGGTAGAGATGGGGGGGGTTCTCCAGCCATAGGGTAGAGATGGGGGGTTCTCCAGCCATAGGGTAGAGATGGGGGGTTCTCCAGCCATAGGGTAGAGATGGGGGGGGGTGTTCTCCAGCCATAGGGTAGAGATGGGGGGTTCTCCAGCCATAGGGTAGAGATGGGGGGTTCTCCAGCCATAGGGTAGAGATGGGGGGTTCTCCAGCCATAGGGTAGAGATGGGGGTTCTCCAGCCATAGGATAGAGATGGGGGTTCTCCAGCCATAGGGTAGAGATGGGGGGTTCTCCAGCCATAGGATAGAGATGGGGGGTTCTCCAGCCATAGGGTAGAGATGGGGGTTCTCCAGCCATAGGATAGAGATGGGGGGTTCTCCAGCCATAGGGTAGAGATGGGGGTTCTCCAGCCATAGGGTAGAGATGGGGGGGTTCTCCAGCCATAGGATAGAGATGGGGGGTTCTCCAGCCATAGGATAGAGATGGGGGGTTCTCCAGCCATAGGGTAGAGATGGGGGGGGTTCTCCAGCCATAGGGTAGAGATGGGGGGGGTTCTCCAGCCATAGGGTAGAGATGGGGGGTGGATTCTCCAGCCATAGGGTAGAGATGGGGGGTTCTCCAGCCATAGGGTAGAGATGGGGGTTCTCCAGCCATAGGGTAGAGATGGGGGGTTCTCCAGCCATAGGGTAGAGAGGGGGGTTCTCCAGCCATAGGGTAGAGATGGGGGGTTCTCCAGCCATAGGATAGAGATGGGGGGTTCTCCAGCCATAGGGTAGAGATGGGGGGTTCTCCAGCCATAGGGTAGAGATGGGGGGTTCTCCAGCCATAGGGTAGAGATGGGGGGTTCTCCAGCCATAAGGTAGAGATGGGGGGTTTTCCAGCCATAGGGTAGAGATGGGGGTTCTCCAGCCATAGGGTAGAGATGGGGGTTCTCCAGCCATAGGGTAGAGATGGGGGGTTCTCCAGCCATAGGGTAGAGATGGGGGTTCTCCAGCCATAAGGTAGAGATGGGGGGTTCTCCAGCCATAAGGTAGAGATGGGGGGTTCTCCAGCCATAGGGTAGAGATGGGGGGTTCTCCAGCCATAAGGTAGAGATGGGGGGTTCTCCAGCCATAGGGTAGAGATGGGGGGTTCTCCAGCCATAGGGTAGAGATGGGGGTTCTCCAGCCATAGGGTAGAGATGGGGGGTTCTCCAGCCATAGGGTAGAGATGGGGGGGTTCTCCAGCCATAGGGTAGAGATGGGGGGTTCTCCAGCCATAGGGTAGAGATGGGGGGTTCTCCAGCCATAGGGTAGAGATGGGGGTTCTCCAGCCATAAGGTAGAGATGGGGGGGGTTCTCCAGCCATAAGGTAGAGATGGGGGGTTCTCCAGCCATAGGGTAGAGATGGGGGTTCTCCAGCCATAGGATAGAGATGGGGGGTTCTCCAGCCATAGGGGTAGAGATGGGGGGTTCTCCAGCCATAGGATAGAGATGGGGGTTCTCCAGCCATAGGGTAGAGATGGGGGGGTTCTCCAGCCATAGGATAGAGATGGGGGTTCTCCAGCCATAGGGTAGAGATGGGGGTTCTCCAGCCATAGGGTAGAGATGGGGGGTTCTCCAGCCATAGGATAGAGATGGGGGGTTCTCCAGCCATAGGATAGAGATGGGGGTTCTCCAGCCATAGGGTAGAGATGGGGGGTTCTCCAGCCATAGGGTAGAGATGGGGGTTCTCCAGCCATAGGGTAGAGATGGGGGGTTCTCCAGCCATAGGGTAGAGATGGGGGGTTCTCCAGCCATAGGGTAGAGATGGGGGGTTCTCCAGCCATAGGGTAGAGATGGGGGGGGCATAGGGTAGAGATGGGGGTTCTCCAGCCATAAGGTAGAGATGGGGGGTTCTCCAGCCATAGGGTAGAGATGGGGGGTTCTCCAGCCATAGGGTAGAGATGGGGGGTGTTCTCCAGCCATAGGGTAGAGATGGGGGTTCTCCAGCCATAGGGTAGAGATGGGGGGTTCTCCAGCCATAAGGTAGAGATGGGGGGGTTCTCCAGCCATAGGGTAGAGATGGGGGTTCTCCAGCCATAGGGTAGAGATGGGGGTTCTCCAGCCATAGGGTAGAGATGGGGGGTTCTCCAGCCATAGGGTAGGGGGGTTCTCCAGCCATAGGGTAGAGATGGGGGGGTTCTCCAGCCATAGGGTAGAGATGGGGGGGGTTCTCCAGCCATAGGGTAGAGATGGGGGGGGTTCTCCAGCCATAGGGTAGAGATGGGGGGGTTCTCCAGCCATAGGGTAGAGATGGGGGGGTTCTCCAGCCATAGGGTAGAGATGGGGGGGTTCTCCAGCCATAGGGTAGAGATGGGGGGGTTCTCCAGCCATAGGGTAGAGATGGGGAGGTGGGGTTAAAGGTGGGTGAGCATGAAAAGAACATTCCTGAATTATGAACTACTGTACAACTGTATATTATAGTATGTTGCAGGAATAATTGTACAAAAAAATATAACCCTTTAAGGTGGAACTGGAGGTAAATAAATTACCCTTTAAGGTGGAACTGGAGGTTAATAAAGTACCCTTTAAGGTGGAACTGGAGGTAAATAAATTACCCTTTAAGGTGGAACTGGAGGTTAATAAAGTACCCTTTAAGGTGGAACTGGAGGTAAATAAAGTACCCTTTAAGGTGGAACTGGAGGTAAATAAAGTACCCTTTAAGGTGGAACTTGAGGTAGCGCAGGATGCCCCGGCTGGGCAGGAAGGTACAGCTCATACAGGTGAGGAGGTGCCAGTGGGCGCGATTGGCCGAGCTGTTGGGCTGAGGCACGTGATTGGTCTGCTTGATGAGCTGACAGTAGACCTCGTCTCTGAGCAGGCGTAGGTCGTGGCAGGTCTGGAGGATGCCCTGGATGATCGGCACGGGGTCAGACACAGACTCCATCTCCTGCAGAGAGTTGAAGATCTTCACTGCCTCGTCCTGCAGGCTGGCATAGCCCTTCTCCTTATGGACTGGGGGGGAGGACAGAGAGAGGGGAGACTTCATTAACAAAAAGCATGGCGAGAGAAAGCCACAGGGCTTCATACATTTCAGAGTGAATGGTAAAACTGTACTGTTGTAGTAGAAGTCCGTGGAGGGTGAAAGAGGTTGTAGAAGTCCGTGGAGGGTAAAAGAGGTTGTAGAAGTCCGTGGAGGGTGAAAGAGGTTGTAGAAGTCCGTGGAGGGTGAAAGAGGTTGTAGAAGTCCGTGGAGGGTGAAAGAGGTTGTAGAAGTCCGTGGAGGGTGAAAGAGGTTGTAGAAGTCCGTGGAGGGTGAAAGAGGTTGTAGAAGTCCGTGGAGGGTGAAATAGGTAGTTGGGTTAAAGCAGTAATAACTCACGGTGGATGTTGACCTCCCCATGAGGCAGAGGAAGCAGGGGGGAGTGGAGGGGGTGCTGGGTATATCTGAGGATAGGGTTCCTCCAGTACGTCTGCTCCACAGCTTCCACGTTCAGACTGCTCTCCTGGGGGGGATACACAGGGGTCAGGGGTTAGGAGTCAGAGGTCGTAATTCATTATACTTCGGAGGGTGCTTACGGTGCATTCGGATAGTATTCAGACCCCATGACTTTTTACACATTTTGTCAGGTTACAGCCTTATTCTAAAATGGATTATATTGGGTTTTTTGCTCATCAATCTACCCACAATACCCCATAATGACATCACAATACCCCGTAATGACAAAGCAAAAAATGTTTTATTAAAAATAAAAAGGAAGTATTCAGAACATTTACTCAGGACTTTGTTGAAGCACCTTTGGCAGCGATTACAGCCTCGAGTCTTCTTGGGTATGACGTTACAAACTTGGCACACTTGTATTTGGGGAGTTTCTCCCATTCTTCTCTGCAGATCCTCTCAACCAGGTTGGATGGGGAGTGGGGAGTGTCGCTGCACAGCTATTTTCTGTTCTCTCCAGAGATGTTTGATCGGGTTCAAGTCTGGGTTCTGGCTGGGCCACTCAAGGACATTTAGAAACGTGTCCCGATGCCACTCCTATGTGATCTTGGCTATGTGCTTAGGGTTGTTGTCCTGTTGGAAGGTGAACCTTTGCCCCAGTCTGAGAACCTGAGCGCTCTGGAGCAGGTTTTCATCAAGGATCTCTCTGTACTTTGCTCTGTTCATCCTTCCCATGATCCTGACTAGTCTCCCAGTCCCTGCAGCTGAAAAACATCCCCACAGCGTGATGCTGCCACCACCATGCTTCACCGTAGGGATGGTGCCAGGTTTCCTCCAAACATGACGCTTGGCATTCAGACCAAAGAGTTCAATCTTGGTTTCATCAGACCAGATCATCTAGTTTCTCATGGTCAGAGTCCTTCAGGTGCCTTTTGGCAAACTCCAAGCGGGCTGTCATGTGACTTTTAGTGAGGAATGGCATCCGTCTGGCCACTCGACCATAAAGGCCTGATTGGTGGAGTGCTGCAGAGATGGTTGTCCTTCTGGAAGGTTCTCCCATCTCCACAGAGGAACTATGGAGCTCAATACAGGCAAAGGGTCTGAATACTTATGTAAATAAGGTATTGCTGTTTTATTGAGTTTTTAGTACATTTGCAAACATTTCTAAAAACCTGTCTTCAGTGTCATTATGGGGTATTGTGATGTCATTATGGGGTATTGTGATGTCATTACGGGGTATTGTGATGTCATTATGGGGTATTGTGATGTCATTATGGGGTATTGTGATGTCATTATGGGGTATTGTGTGTAGATTGATATATTTTAAAAAAATGTATTCATTCATTTTAGAATAAGGCTGTAACATAACATAAAATGTGGAAAAAGTCAAGGGGTCTGAATACTTTCTGAATGCCCTGTATAATTGTGCTGTTAAACACGTGTAATGAACATGTGCATTTTGAATATCCCGACACCCACGGTCACCGTTGTCCAGCACCCATGGAGCAATTTGGGTTAAGTGCCTTATTTAAAGGCAGAGCAACAGGTTTCCACGCTCTAACCTCAAGGCCACCCCGCTCCCGCTGAGTTGACAAAGACACCATAAACAGATCTGGGACCAGACTAGCATCTCATGACTTGTCACGAGACAATATTCAAGTCAACACTCCGTATGACAATAAAAAAATAAAAAATAAAATAAAAAAAGTGATAGTTTCATGGTACTATTGGAGCAGGACAGGACCAATCACAGGACAGAAGAACTGAATGAACAGAAGAAACGCCTGGAACACACATAGTGTGCAGGGCCCAGTTTAGTACCTCACTACAGTGTGACTGTACTGGCCCAGTTTAGTACCTCACTACAGTGTGACTGTACTGGCCCAGTTTAGTACCTCACTACAGTGTGACTGTACAGGCCCAGTTTAGTACCTCACTACAGTGTGACTGTACTGGCCCAGTTTAGTACCTCACTACAGTGTGACTGTACTGGCCCAGTTTAGTACCTCACTACACTACAGCGTGACTGTACTGGCCCAGTTTAGTACATCACTACAGTGTGACTGTACAGGCCCAGTTTAGTACATCACTACAGTGTGACTGTACAGGCCCAGTTTAGTACATCACTACAGTGTGACTGTACAGGCCCAGTTTAGTACATCACTACAGTGTGACTGTACAGGCCCAGTTTAGTACCTCACTACAGTGTGACTGTACAGGCCCAGTTTAGTACCTCACTTCACTACAGTGTGACTGTACAGGCCCAGTTTAGTACCTCACCTCACTACAGTGTGACTGTACAGGCCCAGTTTAGTACCTCACTACAGTGTGACTGTACAGGCCCAGTTTAGTACCTCACTACAGTGTGACTGTACAGGCCCAGTTTAGTACATCACTACAGTGTGACTGTACAGGCCCAGTTTAGTACATCACTACAGTGTGACTGTACAGGCCCAGTTTACTACATCACTACAGTGTGACTGTACAGGCCCAGTTTACTACATCACTACAGTGTGACTGTACAGGCCCAGTTTAGTACCTCACTTCACTACAGTGTACAGGCCCAGTTTAGTACCTCACTTCACTACAGTGTGACTGTACAGGCCCAGTTTAGTACCTCACCTCACTACAGTGTGACTGTACAGGCCCAGTTTAGTACCTCACTTCACTAAAGTGTGACTGTACAGGCCCAGTTTAGTACCTCACTACAGTGTGACTGTACAGGCCCAGTTTAGTACCTCACTACAGTGTGACTGTACAGGCCCAGTTTAGTACCTCACTTCACTACAGTGTGACTGTACAGGCCCAGTTTAGTACCTCACCTCACTACAGTGTGACTGTACAGGCCCAGTTTAGTACCTCACTACAGTGTGACTGTACAGGCCCAGTTTAGTACCTCACTACAGTGTGACTGTACAGGCCCAGTTTAGTACCTCACTTCACTACAGTGTGACTGTACAGGCCCAGTTTAGTACCTCACCTCACTACAGTGTGACTGTACAGGCCCAGTTTAGTACCTCACTACACTACAGTGTGACTGTACAGGCCCAGTTTAGTACTTCACTACACATCAGTGTGACTGTACAGGCCCAGTTTAGTACCTCACTGCAGTGTGACTGTACAAGCCCAGTTTAGTACCTCACTACAGTGTGACTGTACAAGCCCAGTTTAGTACCTCACTTCACATCAGTGTGACTGTACAGGCCCAGTTTAGTACCTCACTTCACTACAGTGTGACTGTACAGGCCCAGTTTAGAACCTCACCTCACTACAGTGTGACTGTACAGGCCCAGTTTAGTACCTCACTTCACATCAGTGTGACTGTACAGGACCAGTTTAGTACCTCACTTCACATCAGTGTGACTGTACAGGCCCAGTTTAGTACCTCACTACAGTGTGACTGTATAGGCCCAGTTTAGTACCTCACTACAGTGTGACTGTACAGGCCCAGTTTAGTACCTCACTTCACATCAGTGTGACTGTACAGGCCCAGTTTAGTACCTCACCTCACTACAGTGTGACTGTACAGGCCCAGTTCAGAACCTCACCTCACTACAGTGTGACTGTACAGGCCCAGTTTAGAACCTCACCTCACTACAGTGTGACTGTACAGGCCCAGTTTAGTACCTCACTTCACATCAGTGTGACTGTACAGGACCAGTTTAGTACCTCACTTCACATCAGTGTGACTGTACAGGCCCAGTTTAGTACCTCACTACAGTGTGACTGTACTGGCCCAGTTTAGTACCTCACTACAGTGTGACTGTACAGGCCCAGTTTAGTACCTCACTACAGTGTGACTGTACTGGCCCAGTTTAGTACCTCACTACAGTGTGACTGTACTGGCCCAGTTTAGTACCTCACTACACTACAGCGTGACTGTACTGGCCCAGTTTAGTACATCACTACAGTGTGACTGTACAGGCCCAGTTTAGTACATCACTACAGTGTGACTGTACAGGCCCAGTTTAGTACATCACTACAGTGTGACTGTACAGGCCCAGTTTACTACATCACTACAGTGTGACTGTACAGGCCCAGTTTAGTACCTCACTTCACATCAGTGTGACTGTACAGGACCAGTTTAGTACCTCACTTCACTACAGTGTGACTGTACAGGCCCAGTTTAGTTTGACTGTATAGGCCCAGTTTAGTACCTCACTACAGTGTGACTGTACAGGCCCAGTTTAGTACCTCACCTCACTACAGTGTGACTGTACAGGCCCAGTTTAGTACCTCACCTCACTACAGTGTGACTGTACAGGCCCAGTTTAGTCACCTCACTACAGTGTGACTGTACAGGCCCAGTTTAGAACCTCACCTCACTACAGTGTGACTGTACAGGCCCAGTTTAGTACCTCACTTCACATCAGTGTGACTGTACAGGCCCAGTTTAGTACCTCCTCACTACAGTGTGACTGTACAGGCCCAGTTTAGTACCTCACTACAGTGTGACTGTACAGGCCCAGTTTAGTACCTCACTCACAGTGTGACTGTACAGGCCCAGTTTAGTACCTCACTACAGTGTGACTGTACTGGCCCAGTTTAGTACCTCACTCACTACAGTGTGACTGTACAGGCCCAGTTTAGTACCTCACTACACTCAGTGTGACTGTACAGGCCCAGTTTAGTACATCACTGCAGTGTGACTGTACAGGCCCAGTTTAGTACATCACTACAGTGTGACTGTACAGGCCCAGTTTAGTACATCACTTCACATCAGTGTGACTGTACAGGCCCAGTTTACTACATCACTACAGTGTGACTGTACAGGCCCAGTTTACTACATCACTACAGTGTGACTGTACAGGCCCAGTTTAGTACCTCACTTCACTACAGTGTACAGGCCCAGTTTAGTACCTCACTTCACTACAGTGTGACTGTACAGGCCCAGTTTAGTACCTCACCTCACTACAGTGTGACTGTACAGGCCCAGTTTAGTACCTCACTACAGTGTGACTGTACAGGCCCAGTTTAGTACCTCACTACAGTGTGACTGTACAGGCCCAGTTTAGTACCTCACTACAGTGTGACTGTACAGGCCCAGTTTAGTACCTTCACTACAGTGTGACTGTACAGGCCCAGTTTAGTACCTCACTACAGTGTGACTGTACAGGCCCAGTTTAGTACCTCACTACAGTGTGACTGTACAGGCCCAGTTTAGTACCTCACTTCACTACAGTGTGACTGTACAGGCCCAGTTTAGTACCTCCTCACTACAGTGTGACTGTACAGGCCCAGTTTAGTACCTCACTACACTACAGTGTGACTGTACAGGCCCAGTTTAGTACTTCACTACACATCAGTGTGACTGTACAGGCCCAGTTTAGTACCTCACTACAGTGTGACTGTACAGGCCCAGTTTAGTACATCACTACAGTGTGACTGTACAGGCCCAGTTTAGTACATCACTTCACATCAGTGTGACTGTACAGGCCCAGTTTACTACATCACTACAGTGTGACTGTACAGGCCCAGTTTACTACATCACTACAGTGTGACTGTACAGGCCCAGTTTAGTACCTCATCACTTCACTACAGTGTGACTGTACAGGCCCAGTTTAGTACCTCACCTCACTACAGTGTGACTGTACAGGCCCAGTTTAGTACCTCACTACAGTGTGACTGTACAGGCCCAGTTTAGTACCTCACTACAGTGTGACTGTACAGGCCCAGTTTAGTACCTCACTACAGTGTGACTGTACAGGCCCAGTTTAGTACCTCACTTCACTACAGTGTGACTGTACAGGCCCAGTTTAGTACCTCACTACAGTGTGACTGTACAGGCCCAGTTTAGTACCTCACTACAGTGTGACTGTACAGGCCCAGTTTAGTACCTCACTTCACTACAGTGTGACTGTACAGGCCCAGTTTAGTACCTCACCTCACTACAGTGTGACTGTACAGGCCCAGTTTAGTACCTCACTACAGTGTGACTGTACAGGCCCAGTTTAGTACCTCACTACAGTGTGACTGTACAGGCCCAGTTTAGTACCTCACTTACAGTGTGACTGTACAGGCCCAGTTTAGTACCTCACCTCACTACAGTGTGACTGTACAGGCCCAGTTTAGTACCTCACTACACTACAGTGTGACTGTACAGGCCCAGTTTAGAACCTCACCTCACTACAGTGTGACTGTACAGGCCCAGTTTAGTACCTCACTTCACATCAGTGTGACTGTACAGGCCCAGTTTAGTACCTCACCTCACTACAGTGTGACTGTACAGGCCCAGTTCAGAACCTCACCTCACTACAGTGTGACTGTACAGGCCCAGTTTAGAACCTCACCTCACTACAGTGTGACTGTACAGGCCCAGTTTAGTACCTCACTTCACATCAGTGTGACTGTACAGGACCAGTTTAGTACCTCACTTCACATCAGTGTGACTGTACAGGCCCAGTTTAGTACCTCACTACAGTGTGACTGTACTGGCCCAGTTTAGTACCTCACTACAGTGTGACTGTACAGGCCCAGTTTAGTACCTCACTACAGTGTGACTGTATGGCCCACTACTGGCCCAGTTTAGTACCCCTCACTACAGTGTGACTGTACTGGCCCACCTCACTACACTACAGCGTGACTGTACTGGCCCAGTTTAGTACATCACTACAGTGTGACTGTACAGGCCCAGTTTAGTACATCACTACAGTGTGACTGTACAGGCCCAGTTTAGTACATCACTACAGTGTGACTGTACAGGCCCAGTTTACTACATCACTACAGTGTGACTGTACAGGCCCAGTTTAGTACCTCACTTCACATCAGTGTGACTGTACAGGACCAGTTTAGTACCTCACTTCACATCAGTGTGACTGTACAGGCCCAGTTTAGTACCTCACTACAGTGTGACTGTATAGGCCCAGTTTAGTACCTCACTACAGTGTGACTGTACAGGCCCAGTTTAGTACCTCACTTCACATCAGTGTGACTGTACAGGCCCAGTTTAGTACCTCACCTCACTACAGTGTGACTGTACAGGCCCAGTTCAGAACCTCACCTCACTACAGTGTGACTGTACAGGCCCAGTTTAGAACCTCACCTCACTACAGTGTGACTGTACAGGCCCAGTTTAGTACCTCACTTCACATCAGTGTGACTGTACAGGACCAGTTTAGTACCTCACTTCACATCAGTGTGACTGTACAGGCCCAGTTTAGTACCTCACTACAGTGTGACTGTACTGGCCCAGTTTAGTACCTCACTACAGTGTGACTGTACAGGCCCAGTTTAGTACCTCACTACAGTGTGACTGTACTGGCCCAGTTTAGTACCTCACTACAGTGTGACTGTACTGGCCCAGTTTAGTACCTCACTACACTACAGCGTGACTGTACTGGCCCAGTTTAGTACATCACTACAGTGTGACTGTACAGGCCCAGTTTAGTACATCACTACAGTGTGACTGTACAGGCCCAGTTTAGTACATCACTACAGTGTGACTGTACAGGCCCAGTTTACTACATCACTACAGTGTGACTGTACAGGCCCAGTTTACTACATCACTACAGTGTGACTGTACAGGCCCAGTTTAGTACCTCACTTCACTACAGTGTACAGGCCCAGTTTAGTACCTCACTTCACTACAGTGTGACTGTACAGGCCCAGTTTAGTACCTCACCTCACTACAGTGTGACTGTACAGGCCCAGTTTAGTACCTCACTACAGTGTGACTGTACAGGCCCAGTTTAGTACCTCACTACAGTGTGACTGTACAGGCCCAGTTTAGTACCTCACTTCACTACAGTGTGACTGTACAGGCCCAGTTTAGTACCTCACTACAGTGTGACTGTACAGGCCCAGTTTAGTACCTCACTACAGTGTGACTGTACAGGCCCAGTTTAGTACCTCACTACAGTGTGACTGTACAGGCCCAGTTTAGTACCTCACTTCACTACAGTGTGACTGTACAGGCCCAGTTTAGTACCTCACCTCACTACAGTGTGACTGTACAGGCCCAGTTTAGTACCTCACTACACTACAGTGTGACTGTACAGGCCCAGTTTAGTACTTCACTACACATCAGTGTGACTGTACAGGCCCAGTTTAGTACCTCACTGCAGTGTGACTGTACAAGCCCAGTTTAGTACCTCACTACAGTGTGACTGTACAAGCCCAGTTTAGTACCTCACTTCACATCAGTGTGACTGTACAGGCCCAGTTTACTACATCACTACAGTGTGACTGTACAGGCCCAGTTTACTACATCACTACAGTGTGACTGTACAGGCCCAGTTTAGTACCTCACTTCACTACAGTGTACAGGCCCAGTTTAGTACCTCACTTCACTACAGTGTGACTGTACAGGCCCAGTTTAGTACCTCACCTCACTACAGTGTGACTGTACAGGCCCAGTTTAGTACCTCACTACAGTGTGACTGTACAGGCCCAGTTTAGTACCTCACTACAGTGTGACTGTACAGGCCCAGTTTAGTACCTCACTACAGTGTGACTGTACAGGCCCAGTTTAGTACCTCACTTCACTACAGTGTGACTGTACAGGCCCAGTTTAGTACCTCACTACAGTGTGACTGTACAGGCCCAGTTTAGTACCTCACTACAGTGTGACTGTACAGGCCCAGTTTAGTACCTCACTTCACTACAGTGTGACTGTACAGGCCCAGTTTAGTACCTCACCTCACTACAGTGTGACTGTCACCTCACTACAGTGTGACTGTACAGGCCCAGTTTAGTACCTCACTACAGTGTGACTGTACAGGCCCAGTTTAGTACCTCACTCACTACAGTGTGACTGTACAGGCCCAGTTTAGTACCTCACCTCACTACAGTGTGACTGTACAGGCCCAGTTTAGTACCTCACTACACTACAGTGTGACTGTACAGGCCCAGTTTAGAACCTCACCTCACTACAGTGTGACTGTACAGGCCCAGTTTAGTACCTCACTTCACATCAGTGTGACTGTACAGGACCAGTTTAGTACCTCACTTCACATCAGTGTGACTGTACAGGCCCAGTTTAGTACCTCACTACAGTGTGACTGTATAGGCCCAGTTTAGTACCTCACTACAGTGTGACTGTACAGGCCCAGTTTAGTACCTCACTTCACATCAGTGTGACTGTACAGGCCCAGTTTAGTACCTCACCTCACCTCACTACAGTGTGACTGTACAGGCCCAGTTCAGAACCTCACCTCACTACAGTGTGACTGTACAGGCCCAGTTTAGAACCTCACCTCACTACAGTGTGACTGTACAGGCCCAGTTTAGTACCTCACTTCACATCAGTGTGACTGTACAGGCCCAGTTTAGTACCTCACTTCACATCAGTGTGACTGTACAGGCCCAGTTTAGTACCTCACTACAGTGTGACTGTACTGGCCCAGTTTAGTACCTCACTACAGTGTGACTGTACTGGCCCAGTTTAGTACCTCACTACAGTGTGACTGTACAGGCCCAGTTTAGTACATCACTACAGTGTGACTGTACAGGCCCAGTTTAGTACATCACTACAGTGTGACTGTACAGGCCCAGTTTACTACATCACTACAGTGTGACTGTACAGGCCCAGTTTAGTACCTCACTACAGTGTGACTGTACAGGCCCAGTTTAGTACCTCACTACAGTGTGACTGTACAGGCCCAGTTTAGTACATCACTACAGTGTGACTGTACAGGCCCAGTTTAGTACATCACTACAGTGTGACTGTACAGGCCCAGTTTACTACATCACTACAGTGTGACTGTACAGGCCCAGTTTACTACATCACTACAGTGTGACTGTACAGGCCCAGTTTAGTACCTCACTTCACTACAGTGTACAGGCCCAGTTTAGTACCTCACTTCACTACAGTGTGACTGTACAGGCCCAGTTTAGTACCTCACCTCACTACAGTGTGACTGTACAGGCCCAGTTTAGTACCTCACTTCACTAAAGTGTGACTGTACAGGCCCAGTTTAGTACCTCACTACAGTGTGACTGTACAGGCCCAGTTTAGTACCTCACTACAGTGTGACTGTACAGGCCCAGTTTAGTACCTCACTTCACTACAGTGTGACTGTACAGGCCCAGTTTAGTACCTCACCTCACTACAGTGTGACTGTACTGGCCCAGTTTAGTACCTCACTACAGTGTGACTGTACTGGCCCAGTTTAGTACCTCACTACAGTGTGACTGTACAGGCCCAGTTTAGTACCTCACTACAGTGTGACTGTACTGGCCCAGTTTAGTACCTCACTACAGTGTGACTGTACTGGCCCAGTTTAGTACCTCACTACACTACAGCGTGACTGTACTGGCCCAGTTTAGTACATCACTACAGTGTGACTGTACAGGCCCAGTTTGTACAGGCAGTGTGACTGTACAGGCCCAGTTTAGTACATCACTACAGTGTGACTGTACAGGCCCAGTTTACTACATCACTACAGTGTGACTGTACAGGCCCAGTTTACTACATCACTACAGTGTGACTGTACAGGCCCAGTTTAGTACCTCACTTCACTACAGTGTACAGGCCCAGTTTAGTACCTCACTTCACTACAGTGTGACTGTACAGGCCCAGTTTAGTACCTCACCTCACTACAGTGTGACTGTACAGGCCCAGTTTAGTACCTCACTTCACTAAAGTGTGACTGTACAGGCCCAGTTTAGTACCTCACTACAGTGTGACTGTACAGGCCCAGTTTAGTACCTCACTACAGTGTGACTGTACAGGCCCAGTTTAGTACATCACTACAGTGTGACTGTACAGGCCCAGTTTAGTACATCACTACAGTGTGACTGTACAGGCCCAGTTTACTACATCACTACAGTGTGACTGTACAGGCCCAGTTTACTACATCACTACAGTGTGACTGTACAGGCCCAGTTTAGTACCTCACTTCACTACAGTGTACAGGCCCAGTTTAGTACCTCACTTCACTACAGTGTGACTGTACAGGCCCAGTTTAGTACCTCACCTCACTACAGTGTGACTGTACAGGCCCAGTGTAGTACCTCACTTCACTAAAGTGTGACTGTACAGGCCCAGTTTAGTACCTCACTACAGTGTGACTGTACAGGCCCAGTTTAGTACCTCACTACAGTGTGACTGTACAGGCCCAGTTTAGTACCTCACTTCACTACAGTGTGACTGTACAGGCCCAGTTTAGTACCTCACCTCACTACAGTGTGACTGTACAGGCCCAGTTTAGTACCTCACTACAGTGTGACTGTACAGGCCCAGTTTAGTACCTCACTTCACTACAGTGTGACTGTACAGGCCCAGTTTAGTACCTCACCTCCCTACAGTGTGACTGTACAGGCCCAGTTTAGTACCTCACTACACTACAGTGTGACTGTACAGGCCCAGTTTAGTACTTCACTACACATCAGTGTGACTGTACAGGCCCAGTTTAGTACCTCACTGCAGTGTGACTGTACAAGCCCAGTTTAGTACCTCACTACAGTGTGACTGTACAAGCCCAGTTTAGTACCTCACTTTACATCAGTGTGACTGTACAGGCCCAGTTTAGTACCTCACTTCACTACAGTGTGACTGTACAGGCCCAGTTTAGAACCTCACCTCACTACAGTGTGACTGTACAGGCCCAGTTTAGTACCTCACTTCACATCAGTGTGACTGTACAGGACCAGTTTAGTACCTCACTTCACATCAGTGTGACTGTACAGGCCCAGTTTAGTACCTCACTACAGTGTGACTGTATAGGCCCAGTTTAGTACCTCACTACAGTGTGACTGTACAGGCCCAGTTTAGTACCTCACTTCACATCAGTGTGACTGTACAGGCCCAGTTTAGTACCTCACCTCACTACAGTGTGACTGTACAGGCCCAGTTTAGTACCTCACTACACTACAGTGTGACTGTACAGGCCCAGTTCAGAACCTCACCTCACTACAGTGTGACTGTACAGGCCCAGTTTAGAACCTCACCTCACTACAGTGTGACTGTACAGGCCCAGTTTAGTACCTCACTTCACATCAGTGTGACTGTACAGGACCAGTTTAGTACCTCACTTCACATCAGTGTGACTGTACAGGCCCAGTTTAGTACCTCACTACAGTGTGACTGTACTGGCCCAGTTTAGTACATCACTACAGTGTGACTGTACAGGCGCAGTTTAGTACATCACTACAGTGTGACTGTACAGGCCCAGTTTAGTACATCACTACAGTGTGACTGTACAGGCCCAGTTTACTACATCACTACAGTGTGACTGTACAGGCCCAGTTTACTACATCACTACAGTGTGACTGTACAGGCCCAGTTTAGTACCTCACTTCACTACAGTGTACAGGCCCAGTTTAGTACCTCACTTCACTACAGTGTGACTGTACAGGCCCAGTTTAGTACCTCACCTCACTACAGTGTGACTGTACAGGCCCAGTTTAGTACCTCACTTCACTAAAGTGTGACTGTACAGGCCCAGTTTAGTACCTCACTCCACTACAGTGTGACTGTACAGGCCCAGTTTAGTACCTCACTACAGTGTGACTGTACAGGCCCAGTTTAGTACCTCACTACAGTGTGACTGTACAGGCCCAGTTTAGTACATCACTACAGTGTGACTGTACAGGCGCAGTTTAGTACATCACTACAGTGTGACTGTACAGGCCCAGTTTAGTACATCACTACAGTGTGACTGTACAGGCCCAGTTTACTACATCACTACAGTGTGACTGTACAGGCCCAGTTTACTACATCACTACAGTGTGACTGTACAGGCCCAGTTTAGTACCTCACTTCACTACAGTGTACAGGCCCAGTTTAGTACCTCACTTCACTACAGTGTGACTGTACAGGCCCAGTTTAGTACCTCACCTCACTACAGTGTGACTGTACAGGCCCAGTTTAGTACCTCACTTCACTAAAGTGTGACTGTACAGGCCCAGTTTAGTACATCACTACAGTGTGACTGTACAGGCCCAGTTTAGTACCTCACTCCACTACAGTGTGACTGTACAGGCCCAGTTTAGTACCTCACTACAGTGTGACTGTACAGGCCCAGTTTAGTACCTCACTACAGTGTGACTGTACAGGCCCAGTTTAGTACCTCACTACAGTGTGACTGTACAGGCCCAGTTTAGTACCTCACCTCACTACAGTGTGACTGTACAGGCCCAGTTTAGTACCTCACCTCACTACAGTGTGACTGTACAGGCCCAGTTTAGTACTTCACTACACTACAGTGTGACTGTACATGCCCAGTTTAGTACCTCACTACACTACAGTGTGACTATACAGGCCCAGTTTAGTACCTCACTACAGTGTGACTGTACAGGCCCAGTTTAGTACATCACTACAGTGTGACTGTACAGGCCCCGTTTAGTACCTCACTTCACTACAGTGTGACTGTACAGGCCCAGTTTAGTACCTCACTACAGTGTGACTGTACAGGCCCAGTTTAGTACCTCACTTCAAGACAGTGTGACTGTACAGGCCCAGTTTAGTACCTCACTGCAGTGTGACTGTACAAGCCCAGTTTAGTACCTCACTTCACATCAGTGTGACTGTACAGGCCCAGTTTAGTACCTCACTTCACTACAGTGTGACTGTACAGGCCCAGTTTAGAACCTCACCTCACTACAGTGTGACTGTACAGGCCCAGTTTAGTACCTCACTTCACATCAGTGTGACTGTACAGGCCCAGTTTAGTACCTCACTTCACATCAGTGTGACTGTACAGGCCCAGTTTAGTACCTCACTTCACATCAGTGTGACTGTACAGGCCCAGTTTAGTACCTCACTACAGTGTGACTGTCCCAGTTTAGTCCCAGTGTTACAGGCCCAGTTTACCTCACTACAGTGTGACTGTACAGGCCCAGTTTAGTACTACACTACAGTGTGACTGTACAGGCCCAGTTCAGAACCTCACCTCACTACAGTGTGACTGTACAGACCCAGTTTAGTACCTCACTACAGTGTGACTGTACAGGCCCAGTTTAGTACCTCACTTCACTACAGTGTGACTGTACAGGCCCAGTTTAGTACCTCACTACACTACAGTGTGACTGTACAGGCCCAGTTTAGTACCTCACTACACTACAGTGTGACTGTACAGGCCCAGTTTAGTACCTCACTACACTACAGTGTGACTGTACAGGCCCAGTTTAGTACCTCACTACAGTGTGACTGTACAGGCCCAGTTTAGTACCTCACTACAGTGTGACTGTATAGGCCCAGTTTACTACATCACTACAGTGTGACTGTACAGGCCCAGTTTAGTACCTCACTACAATGTGACTGTACAGGCCCAGTTTAGTACCTCACCTCCCTACAGTGTGACTGTACAGGCCCAGTTTAGTACCTCACTACAGTGTGACTGTACACGCCCAGTTTAGTACCTCACTACACTACAGTGTGACTGTACAGGCCCAGTTTAGTACCTCACTACAGTGTGACTGTACAGGCCCAGTTTAGTACCTCACTACACTACAGTGTGACTGTACAGGCCCAGTTTAGTACCTCACTACAGTGTGACTGTATAGGCCCAGTTTAGTACCTCACTACAGTGTGACTGTACAGGCCCAGTTTAGTACCTCACGACAGTGTGACTGTACAGGCCCAGTTTAGTACCTCACTACAATGTGACTGTACAGGCCCAGTTTAGTACCTCACTACAGTGTGACTGTACAGGCCCAGTTTAGTACCTCACTTCACTACAGTGTGACTGTACAGGCCCAGTTTAGTACCACACTACAGTGTGACTGTGTGTCCCTGCTGGCCATAATCAGAGGCTGCAACGGTAAATGACGCCACAGCTAGGAGGAGGAACAGGGGTTACATTTGAGCTCAGGGACAAATGTAACTAGACTGGTCTCAGATCTGGACAAATGTAACTAGACTGGTCTCAGATCTGGACAAATGTAACTAGACTGGTCTCAGGTCTGGACAAATG
Organism: Oncorhynchus nerka; assembly: GCF_034236695.1. Taxonomy (NCBI): domain Eukaryota; kingdom Metazoa; phylum Chordata; class Actinopteri; order Salmoniformes; family Salmonidae; genus Oncorhynchus; species Oncorhynchus nerka. The sequence goes on from NC_088396.1 coordinate 56,795,170, forward strand.
TAACTAGACTGGTCTCAGGTCTGGACAAATGTAACTAGACCTGGTCTCAGGTCTGGACAAATGTAACTAGACCTGGTCTCAGGTCTGGACAAATGTAACTAGACCTGGTCTCAGGTCTGGACAAATGTAACTAGACCTGGTCTCAGGTCTGGACAAATGTAACTAGACTGGTCTCAGGTTTGGACAAATGTAACTAGACTGGTCTCAGGTCTGGACAAATGTAACTAGACTGGTCTCAGGTCTGGACAAATGTAACTAGACTGGTCTCAGGTCTGGACACATGTAACTAGACTGGTCTCAGGTCTGGACACATGTAACTAGACTGGTCTCAGGTCTGGACACATGTAACTAGACTGGTCTCAGGTCTGGACACATGTAACTAGACTGGTCTCAGGTCTGTCTGTGCCGTCTTGCCAAACACGAATCAATGATATAGAAGTTGGCAAGACAACACAAACAGATCTGGAACCAGGCTAAAATGCAAATTCATCTGACATAAAATGACCATGTCAGTATGAAGGCTGGTGATTGGTTGACTGGCTGTATGCAGGCTGGTGATTGGCTGTACCTTGATGTCCCTGATGAGTTGCTGTGTGGGTGTCTCTATGGGAACCTTGCTGTCGACAGCCCCCTGTATGGCCGACGCCCAGCGCATAGCCTCGTTCAGTAGTTTGGTGTAGAGGTGGTACGAGTGTTTACGGCCGTGGACGATAATGCACCAGTAACCTGGTGGGGAGGGTTAGAATAGTCAGAGTTATTCAAGGAGCACTGACATAGTACGATAGCACATCAATCTCAGGTGGGATTACGACAGAGTATTGTATGGTCGACAGACACACATTCATCTTTACCATGACTGACTGAAATGCATTAGCCTGGTCCCAGATGTATTTTCTGCTGTCTTGCCAACTCTCATGGTCTTTGTCACTAATAGGAACTTGTCAAGACGGCACAAACAGACCTGGGACCAGGCTAGAAATGCAACGCGCAGCACAGGCCACTACTCTCCCAGTCTGTGTCCCAAATGGCACCCTATTCCCTCTATAGGACACTTCTTTTGAGCAGACCCCTATGGCACTATGAAAGGGAAAAGGGTGCCACATTCTCAGTCTCTACCTACCGGTGTCCTTGAAGACCTTCTCGTCGGGCTGGACCACAGAGCAGAGACTGTTGAGGACCAGGGTCCCCAGCTTGGACACACTGCGCTCTGAAGACTTGTAGTAGTCCAGAGAGTTAGAGGTCAATACAAACCATCTCTTCTTCAGCTTCAGACTAGTACTCTTAGCCCTTATCTCCTTGTGAAGCCAACCTGGGAAGAGAGAGAGAAGGACACTAAGGTATTGTCCAGTACTGAGAACAGACAACATATTTAAAAATATAAAATATATATCAAAATGTAAAAAAATATCAGTTGTTAAATGTTCATGATGGTTCCAAAATATGTACAGTACCAGTCCAAAGTTTGTTTTGACTATTTTCTACATTGTAGAATAATAGTGAAGACATCAAAACTATGAAATAACACATATGGAATCATGTAGTAACCAAAAAAGTGTTAAACAAATCAACATATATTTTAGATTTGAGATTCTTCAAAGTAGACACCCTTTGCCTTGACAGCTTTGCACACTCTTAACCAGCTTCATGACCTGGAATGCTGTTCCAACAGTCTTGAAGGAGTTCCCACATGTGCTGCGCCCTTAGTCTGCGGTCCAACTCATCCCAAACGGGTTGAGGTCGGGTGATTGTTGAGGTCAGGTCATCTGACACAGCACTCCATCATTCTCCTTCTTGGTCAAATAGCCCTTACACAGACTTTAGGTGTGTTTTGGGTCATTGTCCTGTTGAAAAACAAACGAGTCCCACGAAGCACAAACCAGATGGGATGGTGTATCACTGCAGAATGCTGTGGTAGCCATGCTGGTTAAGTGTGCCTTGAATTCTAAATAAATCACAGACATTGTCACCAGCAAAGCACCCCCACACCTCTTCCTCCATGCTTCACTGTGGGAACCACACTTACGGTGATCATCCGTTCACCAACTCTGGGTCTTACAAAGACACTCATCAGACCAAAGGACAGATTGGACATTAGACCGGTGGCATTGCTCGTGTTTCTTGGCCCAAGCAAGTCTGTTCTTCTTATTGGTGTCCTTTAGTAGTGGTTTCTTTGCAGCAATTCGACCATGAAGGTCTGATTCACAGTCTCCTCAGCTGTTACTTGAACTCTGAAGCATTTATTTGGGCTGCAATCCGAGGTAAAGTTAATTGCTGATTTCTGAGGCTGGTAACTAATGAACTTATCCTCTGCAGCAGAGGTAACTCAGGGTCTTCATTTCCTGTGGCGGTCCTCATTGAGAGCCAGTTTCATCGTAGCGCTTGATGGTTTTTGTGACTGCACTTGAAGAAACTTTCAGAGTTCTTGTATACCACCCATACCTTGACACAACACAACTGATTGGCTCAAACACATAAAAAAATATTTAAAAAATTCCACAAATGAACTGTGATGTACATCACTAACCTCTGACCAGGAAGTCCTGTCCGTCTATCCTGGCGTCTCCTTTAGGCTTCTGCAGCAGGCCGATCCAGTGGTGCATCTCTTCAGGCGTCTCAGTGTTGCAGTGGACCACACGGTTAGCAGTGATGATGACAAACGAGTTGGGTCTGTCAGGGTTGTCTGACGCGCACACAGAGTCGATCAGTCCAACATCCACAGTTCCCTGTGGTGAAATTTGAAGTTCAGAACATTGTCATGTCGTCAGTCAACGTGAACACTGCTGTAACTCGTAGAGATCGATAGACGTGATGGAGGAGGTTAGTTACTGACCACAGCGTTCTTGGGGTCGGCCTGCTCATGGTTCATCTCCATCAGCTGGTCTGGACTGGCACTGTGGACACGACTCAGCACGTTGAACCAGCCACTGGAGGGAGAGAGGTAAGGATTCCACCGAGCAATACACTGGTGAACCACTAGGGGTAAAACAACACTGGTGGACCACTAGAGGTAATACAACACTGGTGGACCACTAGGGGTAATACAACACTGGTGGACCACTAGGGGTAATACAACATCTATACAACACTGGGGGACCACTAGGGGTAATACAACATATATACAACACTGGTGGACCACTAGGGGTAATACAACACTGGTGGACCACTAGGGGTAATACAACATCTATACAACACTGGGGGACCACTAGGGGTAATACAACATCTATACAACACTGGTGGACCACTAGGGGTAATACAACATCTATACAACACTGGTGAACCACTAGGGGTAATACAACATCTATACAACACTGGGGGACCACATCTATACAACACTGGTGGACCACTAGGGGTAATACAACATCTATACAACACTGGGGGACCACTAGGGGTAATACAACATCTATACAACACTGGTGGACCACTAGGGGAAATACAACACTGGTGGACCACAAGGGGTAATACAACATCTATACAACACTGGGGGACCACTATGGGTAATACAACATCTATATAACACTGGTGGACCACTAGGGGTAATACAACATCTATACAACACTGGTGGACCACTAGGGGTAATACAACACTGGTGAACCACTAGGGGTAATACAACATCTATACAACACTGGTGGACCACTAGGGGTAATACAACACTGGTGGACCACTAGGGGTAATACAACACTGGTGGACCACTAGGGGTAATACAACATCTATACAACACTGAGGGACCACTAGGGGTAATACAACATCTATACAACACTGGTGGACCACTAGGGGTAATACAACATCTATACAACACTGGGGGACCACTAGGGGTAATACAACACTGGTGGACCACTAGGGGTAATACAACACTGGTGGACCACTAGGGGTAATACAACACTGGGGGACCACTAGGGGTAATACAACATCTATACAACACTGGTGGACCACTAGGGGTAATACAACATCTATACAACACTGGTGGACCACTAGGGGTAATACAACACTGGTGGACCACTAGGGGTAATACAACACTGGTGGACCACTAGGGGTAATACAACATCTATACAACACTGGGGGACCACTAGGGGTAATACAACACTGGTGGACCACTAGGGGTAATACAACACTGGTGGACCACTAGGGGTAATACAACACTGGGGAACCACTAGGGGTAATACAACACTGGTGGACCACTAGGGGTAATACAACACTGGGGGACCACTAGGGGTAATACAACATCTATACAACACTGGTGGACCACTAGGGGTAATACAACATCTATACAACACTTGGGGACCACTAGGGGTAATACAACACTGGTGGACCACTAGGGGTAATACAACATCTATACAACACTGGTGAGTGTGAGTTCCATGGTGGTGTTGACTAGACTCTGGGCAGAAGAGGGCTAGACTCTGGGCAGAAGAGGGCTAGACTCTGGGCAGAAGAGGGCTAGACTCTGGGCAGAAGAGGGCTAGACTCTGGGCAGAAGAGGGCTAGACTCTGGGCAGAAGAGGGCTAGACTCTGGGCAGAAGAGGGCTAGACTCTGGGCAGAAGAGGGCTAGACTCTGGACAGAAGAGGGCTAGACTCTGGACAGACCTGGCATCTTCAGGAGTCTCTGCGTAGATGTGGTAGGTTCTCTCTTCAGTCACGATGTTCAAAGCATTCTCTTTGGCATGGTTATCCACTATGTCCCTGTAGACAGCAGGATAGGACACCACTGTGATTATTATTATTTGACCCTGCTGGTCATTTAGGAACATTTGAACATCTTGGCCATGTTCTGTTATAATCTCTACCCGGCACAGCCAGAAGAGGACTGGCCACCCCACATAGCTTGGTTCCTCTAGGTTTCTTCCTAGGTTTTGGCCTTTCTAGGGAGTTTTTCCTAGCCACCGTGCTTCTACACCTGCATTGCTTGCTGTTTAGTGTTTTAGGCTGGGTTTCTGTACAGCACTTTGTGACATCAGCTGATGTAAGAAGGGCTTTATAAATACTTTTGATTAGTAATGTATTAATCTAGTAATGTATTAATCTAGTAATGTACCAGTCTAGTAATGTATTAATCTAGTAATGTATTAATCTAGTAATGTACCAGTCTAGTAATGTACCAGTCTAGTAATGTATTAATCTAGTAATGTACCAGTCTAGTAATGTACCAGTCTAGTAATGTATTAATCTAGTAATGTACCAGTCTAGTAATGTATTAATCTAGTAATGTACCAGTCTAGTAATGTACCAGTCTAGTAATGTACCAGTCTAGTAATGTATTAATCTAGTAATGTACCAGTCTAGTAATGTATTAATCTAGTAATGTACCAGTCTAGTAATGTATTAATCTAGTAATATACCAGTCTAGTAATGTATTAATCTAGTAATGTACCAGTCTAGTAATGTACCAGTTTAGTAATGTATTAATCTAGTAATGTATTAATCTAGTAATGTACCAGTCTAGTAATGTACCAGTCTAGTAATGTACCAGTCTAGTAATGTACCAGTCTAGTAATGTATTAATCTCGTAATGTATTCATCTAGTAATGTACCAGTCTAGTAATATACCAGTCTAGTAATGTATTAATCTAATAATGTATTAATCTAGTAATATACCAGTCTAGTAATGTATTAATCTAATAATGTATTAATCTAGTAATATACCAGTCTAGTAATGTATTAATCTATTAATGTACCAGTCTAGTAATGTATTAATCTCGTAATGTATTAATCTAGTAATGTACCAGTTTAGTAATGTACCAGTCTAGTAATGTACCAGTCTAGTAATGTATTCATCTAGTAATGTACCAGTCTAGTAATGTACCAGTCTAGTAATGTACCAGTCTAGTAATGTATTAATCTCGTAATGTATTCATCTAGTAATGTACCAGTCTAGTAATGTATTAATCTAGTAATGTATTAATCTAGTAATGTACCCGTCTAGTAATGTACCAGTCTAGTAATGTATTCATCTAGTAATGTATTCATCTAGTAATGTACCAGTCTAGTAATGTACCCGTCTAGTAATGTACCAGTCTAGTAATGTATTCATCTAGTAATGTACCAGTCTAGTAATGTACCAGTCTAGTAATGTACCAGTCTAGTAATGTACCAGTCTAGTAATGTATTAATCTCGTAATGTATTCATCTAGTAATGTACCAGTCTAGTAATGTACCAGTCTAGTAATGTATTAATCTAGTAATGTATTAATCTAGTAATGTACCCGTCTAGTAATGTACCAGTCTAGTAATGTATTCATCTAGTAATGTATTCATCTAGTAATGTACCAGTCTAGTAATGTACCCGTCTAGTAATGTCTAGTAATGTATTAATCTAGTAATGTAGTCTAGTAATGTACCAGTCTAGTAATGTATTAATCTAGTAATGTACCAGTCTAGTAATGTACCAGTCTAGTAATGTATTCATCTAGTAATGTACCCGTCTAGTAATGTACCAGTCTAGTAATGTATTAATCTCGTAATGTACCAGTCTAGTAATGTATTAATCTAGTAATGTACCAGTTTAGTAATGTACCAGTCTAGTAATGTACCAGTCTAGTAATGTATTCATCTAGTAATGTATTCATCTAGTAATGTACCAGTCTAGTAATGTATTAATCTAGTAATGTACCAGTCTAGTAATGTACCAGTCTAGTAATGTACCAGTCTAGTAATGTACCAGTCTAGTAATGTATTCATCTAGTAATATACCAGTCTAGTAATGTACCAGTCTAGTAATGTACCAGTCTAGTAATGTACCAGTCTAGTAATGTATTAATCTCGTAATGTACCAGTCTAGTAATGTACCAGTCTAGTAATGTATTAATCTCGTAATGTACCAGTCTAGTAATGTACCAGTCTAGTAATGTACCAGTACCAGTCTAGTAATGTACCAGTCTAGTAATGTACCAGTCTAGTAATGTATTCATCTCATAATGTATTAATCTAGTAATGTACCAGTCTAGTAATGTACCAGTCTAGTAATGTATTCAGCTAGTAATGTATTAATCTAGTAACGTGTAAGATACATTTTTGCCAGAGTTCTAAAAAGTAAAATCAGGAGAAGAGAAACTGTAACTGGAAAGAACATGGCTGTGTTCACACAGGCAGCCCAATTCTGATCTTTTCACTAACTGTTCTTTTGACCAATTAGACCAGTTGAAGCAGATCTGATGTGATTTGTCAAAATACCAATTAGTGGGAAAAAAAAAAGATCAGAATCTGTCTGCCTGTGTGAATGCAGCCTTGGAGGTGAACGTTAGGTTAGCCTGTTTCATCAGATATGGGAGTAGATTCTTACATGGCGGAGCGGATGTCCACGGTCCCCTTCAGTTTCTCCTCGCTGTCGCTCTCAAAGTACATGAGTTTATCGTCTCTCAGTACGAACCAGCGCAGCTTCCAGTTCCGTCTGGACAGAGTGGACATGCCACCTCCCTTCTTATACAGCCAGCCACTCTTCAGACTGTCCTGCTTAGCCCTGAACCACATGAAGGTTTCGTCCTTCAACACACACCACCTCCGTCGCCAGGGGATCATCAGTCCACCTGGAGAACGGAGGGGGGGAGAGGAGAGAGAGAGGGGGAGGAGAGAGAGAAGGGAGAGTGATCATCAGTCCACCTGGAGAACGGAGGGGGGGAGAGGAGAGAGAGAGAGGGGGAGGAGAGAGAGAAGGAAGAGAGATCATCAGTCCACCTGGAGAATGGAGGGGGAGAGGAGAGAGAGAGAGGGGGAGGAGAGAGAGAAGGAGAGTGATCATCAGTCCACCTGGAGAACGGAGGGGGAGAGGAGAGAGAGAGAGGGGAGGAGAGAGAGAGATCATCAGTCCACCTGGAGAACGGAGGGGGAGAGGAGAGAGAGAGAGGGGAGGAGAGAGAGAAGGGAGAGAGATCATCAGTCCACCTGGAGAACGGAGGGGAGAGGAGAGAGAGAGAGGGGGAGGAGAGAGAGAAGGGAGAGTGATCATCAGTCCACCTGGAGAACGGAGGGGGAGAGAGAGAGAGAGAGGGGAGGAGAGAGAGAAGGGAGAGAGATCATCAGTCCACCTGGAGAACGGAGGGGGAGAGGAGAGAGAGAGAGGGGAGGAGAGAGAGAAGGGAGAGATCATCAGTCCACCTGGAGAACGGAGGGGGAGAGGAGAGAGAGAGAGGGGGAGGAGAGAGAGAAGGAGAGTGATCATCAGTCCACCTGGAGAACGGAGGGGGAGAGAGGAGAGAGAGAGAGGGGGAGGGGAGAGAGATCATCAGTCCACCTGGAGAACGGAGGGGGGAGAGGAGAGAGAGAGAGGGGGAGGAGAGAGAGAAGGGAGAGAGATCATCAGTCCACCTGGAGAACAGAGGGGGGGGGGGTTATCTACCAAATAATGTACACTGCTCAAAAAAAGAAAGGGAACACTTAAACACAATGTAGCTCCAAGTCAATCACACTTCTGTGAAATCAAACTGTCCACTTAGGAAGCAACACTGATTGACAATAAATGTCACATGCTGTTGAGCAAATGGAATAGACAACAGGTGGAAATTACAGGCAATTAGCAAGACACCCCCCAATAAAGGAGTGGTTCTGCAGGTGGTGACCACAGACCACTTCTCAGTTCCTATGCTTCCTGGCTGATGTTTTGGTCACTTTTGAATGCTGGCGGTGCTTTCCCTCTAGTGGTAGCATGAGACGGAGTCTACAACCCACACAAGTGGCTCAGGTAGTGCAGCTCATCCAGGATGGCACATCAATGCGAGCTGTGGCAAGAAGGTTTGCTGTGTCTGTCAGCGTAGTGTCCAGAGCATGGAGGCGCTACCAGGAGACAGGCCAGTACATCAGGAGACGTGGAGGAAGCCGTAGGAGGGCAACAACCCAGCAGCAGGACCTCCTTTGTGCAAGGAGGAGCAGGAGGAGCACTGCCAGAGCCCTGCAAAACGACCTCCAGCAGGCCACAAATGTGCATGTGTCTGCTCAAACGGTCAGAAACAGACTCCATGAGGGTGGTATGAGGGCCCAACGTCCACAGGTGGGGGTTGTGCTTACAGCCCAACACCGTGCAGGACGTTTGGCATTTGCCAGAGAACACCAAGATTGGCAAATTTGCCACTGGCGCCCTGCGCTCTTCACAGATGAAAACAGGTTCACACTGAGCACATGTGACAGACGTGACAGTCTGGAGACGCCGTGGAGAACGTTCTGCTGCCTGCAACATCCTCCAGCATGACCGGTTTGGCTGTGGGTCAGTCATGGTGTGGGGTGGCATTTCTTTGGGGGGCCGCACAGCCCTCCATGTGCTCGCCAGAGGTAGTCTTACTGCCATTTGGTACCGAGATGAGATCCTCAGACCCCTTGTGAGACCATATGCTGGTGCGGTTGGCCCTGGGTTCCTCCTAATGCAAGACAATGCTAGACCTTATGTGGGTGGAGTGTGTCAGCAGTTCCTGCAAGAGGAAGGCATTGATACTATGGACTGGCCCGCCCGTTCCCCAGACATGAATCCAATTGAGCACATCTGGGACATCATGTCTCGCTCCATCCACCAACGCCACGTTGCACCACAGACTGTCCAGGAGTTGGCGGATGCTTTAGTCCAGGTCTGGGTGGAGATCCCTCAGGAGACCATCCGCCACCTCATCAGGAGCACGCCCAGGCGTTGTAGGGAGGTCATACAGGCACGTGGACACCACGCACACTACTGAGCCTCATTTTGACTTGTTTTAAGGACATTACATCAAAGTTGGATCAGCCTGTAGTGTGGTTTTCCACTTTAATTTTGAGCGTGAATCCAAATCCAGACCTCCATGGGTTGATACATTTGATTTCCATTGATAATTTTTGTGTGATTTTGTTGTCAGCACATTCAACTATGTAAAGAAAAAAGTATTTAATAAGAATATTTCATTCATTCAGATCTAGGATGTGTTATTTTAGTGTTCCCTTTATTTCTTTGAGCAATGTATATACAATATGTATAATAATAATATATAATATAATAATGTATTTAGAAAGCCCTTTTTGACATCAGCAGTTATTACTAAGTGTTTTACAGAGAGATGTGGAGAGAAAGACAGACAATGACGATTAATGACAATAAATGTTGCAGTCTTTGCAGAATGTAGATTGTTAAAGGAAGAGATTCATAGGCGATAACACAAGATACCACTCTCTGGTGGTATACCAGCCAGCCAGAGGACTAACGTGCTAACGTGCTAACCCTACCAGCCAGCCAGAGGACTTACTCGTCTGCTAACGTGCTAACCCTACAAGCCCACCAGAGGAGTTACTGGTATGCTAACGTGCTAACCCTACCAGCCAGCCAGAGGACTTACTCGTCTGCTAACGTGCTAACCCTACAAGCCCACCAGAGGAGTTACTGGTATGCTAACGTGCTAACCCTACCAGCCCGCCAGAGGACTTACTCGTCTGCTCACGTGCTAACCCTACAAGCCCACCAGAGGACTTACTGGTATGCTAACCCTACAAGCCCACCAGAGGAGTTATTGGTATGCTAACGTGCTAACCCTACCAGCCAGCCAGAGGACTTACTGGTATGCTAACGTGCTCACCCTACCAGCAACAGTGTCTTCAGTAGAACATTGTTGGCCAGTGGTCCACCAGCTGACTGTCTCTCTGTCCAGACGTCTGGTTTCAGATCCCCTCAGAACTCTCTCTCTGTCCAGACGTCTGGTTTCAGATCCCCTCAGAACTCTCTCTCTGTCCAGACGTCTGGTTTCAGATCCCCTCAGAACTCTCTCTCTGTCCAGACGTCTGGTTTCAGATCCCCTCAGAACTCTCTCTCTGTCCAGACGTCTGGTTTCAGATCCCCTCAGAACTCTCTCTCTGTCCAGACGTCTGGTTTCAGACCACCTCAGAACTCTCTCTCTGTCCAGACGTCTGGTTTCAGACCACCTCAGAACTCTCTCTCTGTCCAGACGTCTGGTTTCAGATCACCTCAGACAACGGGACTTGAATGGCAATATATGGCAGGAGCGGCGAAAACTGCTGCCGGTTTTAATTGGCTGATCCAGCAGTCCGTCACCATCTAGAACCTCACCCTCTTTGTGGACTAAACGAGGGAGTTCGAGAAATCGGAAAGTACGATTCTAAGAAATTGTTTTCACATATAAAAACTTTATATGTCCTAACTTAGAATCCCAAAATAACATGGTCGCTGTGATAGAACATTTCTTCTGATTGGGGATTTACCAAAGTCCAATTTAATACAGCTGAAGCTCTCTTTCCCCTCTCCCATCTCTATTTTAAACACCCCCCCCAGGCTCCATGCGCCTGCAATTCAAGCCTGTGGACGAGTTTACTCAGTACTGACCCTTCATGTAGAGGTAACTGTGGAAGTATGGAGGCCCAGAGCCGTTCAGTAGATTCACCCTCCCATTGGACACCTCCTCGTCTGTGTCCACATAGCCATCGTTGCTTGTGTCACTGTCTATAAACTGAGACAAAACACAGATATTCATTATTACATAGCCATTTAGCAGACGCTCAGATCCCAGTATTCAGGTGTAGGAAGCACCGTTGCTCAACCGACTGAGCCACCGTGCAGAGGACCACCGCGCAGAGGGCCACCGTGCAGAGGGCCACCGTGCAGAGGGCCACCGTGCAGAGGGCCACCGTGCAGAGGGCCACCGTGCAGAGGGCCACCGTGCAGAGGGCCACGGCGCAGAGGGACACCGCGCAGAGGGCCACGGCGCAGAGGGCCACGGCGCAGAGGGCCACCGCGTAGAGGGCCACAGCGCAGAGGGCCACAGCGCAGAGGGCCACCGTGCAGAGGGCCACCGTGCAGAGGGCCACCGTGCAGAGGGCCACGGCGCAGAGGGCCACCGTGCAGAGGGCCACCGTGCAGAGGGCCACGGCGCAGAGGGCCACGGCGCAGAGGGCCACGGCGCAGAGGGCCACCGTGCAGAGGGCCACCGTGCAGAGGGCCACCGCGCAGAGGGCCACCGCGCAGAGGGCCACGGCGCAGAGGGCCACGGCGCAGAGGTCCACCGTGCAGAGGACCACGGCGCAGAGGGCCACGGCGCAGAGGGCCACCGCATCTCGGACACCCAGAACAGAAATCATGCATAATATCGTCAGACGCTGGATTTCGATGTAGTTGGTACAGTAGTGTGTAGTTGGTACAGTAGCAGGTAGTGTGTAGTAGGTTCAGTAGTGTGTAGTAGGTTCAGTAGTGTGTAGTAGGTTCAGTAGTGTGTAGTTGGTGCAGTAGTGTGTAGTTGGTGCAGTAGTATATAGTTGGTACAGCAGTATGTAGTTGGTACAGCAGTATGTAGTTGGTACAGTAGGGTGTAGTGTGTAGTAGGTACAGTAGTGTGTAGTAGGTTCAGTAGTGTGTAGTGTGTAGTAGGTACAGTAGTGTGTAGTAGGTTCAGTAGTGTGTAGTGTGTAGTAGGTACAGTAGTGTGTAGTGTGTAATTGGTAGAGTAGTAGGTAGTGTGTAGTTGGTCCAGCAGTGTGTAGTTTGTACAGTAGTGTGTAGTTGGTACAGCAGGGTGTAGTTGGTACAGCAGGGTGTAGTTGGTACAGCAGGGTGTAGTTGGTACAGCAGGGTGTAGTTAGTTGGTACAGTAGTGTGTAGTTAGTAGGTACAGTAGTGTGTAGTAGGTACAGCAGGGTGTAGTAGGTACAGCAGGGTGTAGTTAGTACAGCAGGGTGTAGTAGGTACAGCAGGGTGTAGTAGGTACAGCAGGGTGTAGTAGGTACAGCAGGGTGTAGTTGGTACAGCAGTATGTAGTTGGTTCAGTAGTGTGTAGTGTGTAGTAGGTACAGTAGTGTGTAGTAGGTTCAGTAGTGTGTAGTGTGTAGTAGGTACAGTAGTGTGTAGTGTGTAATTGGTAGAGTAGTAGGTAGTGTGTAGTTGGTACAGCAGTGTGTAGTTTGTACAGTAGTGTGTAGTTGGTACAGCAGTGTGTAGTAGGTAGTGTGTAGTAGGTTCAGTAGTATGTAGTTGGTACAGTAGTTGGTACAGTAGTATGTAGTTGGTACAGTAGTGTGTAGTTGGTACAGTAGTAGGTAGTGTGTAGTAGGTTCAGTAGTGTGTAGTAGGTTCAGTAGTGTGTAGTAGGTGCAGTAGTGTGTAGTTGGTGCAGTAGTGTGTAGTTGGTACACAGGTGTGTAGTGTGTAGTTGGTACAGTAGTATGTAGTTGGTACAGTAGTGTGTAGTTGGTACAGTAGTAGGTTCAGTAGTGTGTAGTAGGTTCAGTAGTGTGTAGTAGGTTCAGTAGTGTGTAGTAGGTTCAGTAGTGTGTAGTAGGTTCAGTAGTGTGTAGTTGGTGCAGCAGTATGTAGTTGGTACAGCAGTATGTAGTTGGTACAGCAGTATGTAGTTGGTACAGCAGTATGTAGTTGGTACAGTAGGGTGTAGTGTGTAGTAGGTACAGTAGTGTGTAGTAGGTTCAGTAGTGTGTAGTGTGTAGTAGGTACAGTAGTGTGTAGTAGGTTCAGTAGTGTGTAGTGTGTAGTAGGTACAGTAGTGTGTAGTGTGTAATTGGTAGAGTAGTAGGTAGTGTGTAGTTGGTACAGCAGTGTGTAGTTTGTACAGTAGTGTGTAGTGTGTAATTGGTAGAGTAGTAGGTAGTGTGTAGTTGGTACAGCAGTGCGTAGTTTGTACAGTAGTGTGTAATTGGTAGAGTAGTAGGTAGTGTGTAGTTGGTACAGCAGTGTGTAGTAGGTAGTGTGTAGTAGGTTCAGTAGTATGTAGTTGGTACAGTAGTTGGTACAGTAGTATGTAGTTGGTACAGTAGTGTGTAGTTGGTACAGTAGTAGGTAGTGTGTAGTTGGTACAGTAGTGTGTAGTTGGTACAGTAGTGTGTAGTTGGTACAGTAGTGTGTAGTAGGTACAGTAGTGTGTAGTAGGTAGTGTGTAGTAGGTTCAGTAGTATGTAGTTGGTACAGTAGTTGGTACAGTAGTATGTAGTTGGTACAGTAGTATGTAGTTGGTACAGTAGTGTGTAGTTGGAACAGTAGTAGGTCGTGTGTAGTTGGTACAGTAGTGTGTAGTTGGTACAGTAGTGTGTAGTAGGTACAGTAGTGTGTAGTAGGTAGTGTGTAGTAGGTTCAGTAGTGTGTAGTAGGTTCAGTAGTGTGTAGTAGGTTCAGTAGTGTGTAGTAGGTTCAGTAGTGTGTAGTAGGTTCAGTAGTGTGTAGTTGGTGCAGCAGTATGTAGTTGGTACAGCAGTATGTAGTTGGTACAGCAGTATGTAGTTGGTACAGCAGTATGTAGTTGGTACAGTAGGGTGTAGTGTGTAGTAGGTACAGTAGTGTGTAGTAGGTTCAGTAGTGTGTAGTGTGTAGTAGGTACAGTAGTGTGTAGTGTGTAATTGGTAGAGTAGTAGGTAGTGTGTAGTTGGTACAGCAGTGTGTAGTTTGTACAGTAGTGTACTATTTCGTCGCCCTCCTATCTGCCTAGCAGCTAGCCAGCTAGCATACGTTCACCGGCTACCGTAGCACTGTAGTAACTATCACACTCAACCGAACGACTTGATTAGTGTAGTATTAGATAGCTACATAGTTGTCTTTGCTGTCTTCGTATCCAAGATAATTGTGTAGTTTAGAGTGTGTAGTCTTAGAGTGATTATCTTAATTCACCGAGGTTAGCTAGCCAGCTATTTTGTCGTCCTTAACGTAGGAGACACTCCTAGCTAGCCAATAGCCAGCCAACGTCTACTGAATAGAACTTTCGCATTCCGCGTCGCTCCACAGGTAGTATCACTTTTTCATTTCATTTCATTACAGTCCCAACGGTGTGATTTGTTTGATCGTAGCTAGCTACATAGCTAGCTACATAGCCGTCTTTGTTTCAAAGATAATTGTGTAGTCTAGAGCGATTTTCTAGGTTAGCTAGCCAGCTATTGTCGTTCTCCTAACGCAACGTAACGTAACCAACACTGCTAGCTAGCCAGCTAGCTCCCGAAAAGCAGCATTGTAGAAACTTCACACTCAACGGTACGACTTGATTAGGGTAGTGTCAACAACGCAGCTAGCCTACCCCAGCAGTACTCTATCATTTTAATCATTTTAGTCAATTAGATTCTTGCTACGTAAGCTTAACTTTCTGAACATTCGAGACGTGTAGTCCACTTGTCATTCCAATCTCCTCTGCATTAGCGTAGCCTCTTCTCTAGCCTGTCAACTATGTGTCTGTCTATCCCTGTTCTCTCCTCTCTGCACAGACCATACAAACGCTCCACACCGCATGGCCGCAGCCACCCTAATCTGGTGGTCCCAGCGCGCACGACCCACGTGGAGTTCCAGGTCTCCGGTAGCCTCTGGAACTGCCGATCTGCGGCCAACAAGGCAGAGTTCATCTCAGCCTATGCCTCCCTCCAGTCCCTCGACTTCTTGGCTCTGACGGAAACATGGATCACCACAGACAACACCGCTACTCCTACTGCTCTCTTCGTCCGCCCCACGTGCTCTCGCACACCCCGAGAGCTTCTGGTCAGCGGGGTGGTGGCACCGGGATCCTCATCTCTCCCAAGTGGTCATTCTCTCTTTCTCCCCTTACCCATCTGTCTATCGCCTCCTTTGAATTCCATGCTGTCACAGTTACCAGCCCTTTCAAGCTTAACATCCTTATCATTTATCGCCCTCCAGGTTCCCTCGGAGAGTTCATCAATGAGCTTGATGCCTTGATAAGCTCCTTTCCTGAGGACGGCTCACCTCTCACAGTTCTGGGCGACTTTAACCTCCCCACGTCTACCTTTGACTCATTCCTCTCTGCCTCCCTTCTTTCCACTCCCTCTCCTCTTTTGACCTCACCCTCTCACCTTCCCCCTACTCACAAGGCAGGCAATACGCTCGACCTCATCTTTACTAGATGCTGTTCCTCCACTAACCTCATTGCAACTCCTCCAAGTCTCCGACCACTACCTTGTATCCTTTTCCTCTCGCTCTCATCCAACACTTCCCACACTGCCCCTACTCGGATGGTATCGCGCCGTCCCAACCTTCGCTCTCTCTCCCCCGCTACTCTCTCCTCTTCCATCCTATCATCTCTTCCTCTGCTCAAACCTTCTCCAACCTATCTCCTGATTCTGCCTCCTCAACCCTCCTCTCCTCCCTTTCTGCATCCTTTGACTCTCTATGTCCCCTATCCTCCAGGCCGGCTCGGTCCTCCCTCCCGCCTCCGTGGCTCGACGACTCATTGCGAGCTCACAGAACAGGGCTCCGGGCAGCCGAGCGGAAATGGAGGAAAACTCGCCTCCCTGCGGACCTGGCATCCTCTTTCACTCCCTCCTCTCTACATTTTCCTCCTCTGTCTCTGCTGCTAAAGCCACTTTCTACCACTCTAAATTCCAAGCATCTGCCTCTAACCCTAGGAAGCTCTTTGCCACCTTCTCTCCCTCTTGAATCCTCCTCCCCTCCCCCCCTCCTCCCTCTCTGCAGATGACTTCGTCAACCATTTTGAAAAGAAGGTCGACGACATCCGATCCTCGTTTGCTAAGTCAAACGACACCGCTGGTTCTGCTCACACTGCCCTACCCTGTGCTCTGACCTCTTTCTCCCCCTCTCTCCAGATGACATCTCGCGTCTTGTGACGGCCGGCCGCCCAACAACCTGCCCGCTTGACCCTATCCCCTCCTCTCTTCTCCAGACCATCTCCGGTGACCTTCTCCCTTACCTCACCTCGCTCATCAACTCATCCCTGACCGCTGGCTACGTCCCTCCCGTCTTCAAGAGAGCGAGAGTTGCACCCCTTCTGAAAAAACCTACACTCGATCCTCCGATGTCAACAACTACAGACCAGTATCCCTTCTTTCTTTTCTCTCCAAAACTCTTGAACGTGCCGTCCTTGGCCAGCTCTCCCGCTATCTCTCTCAGAATGACCTTCTTGATCCAAATCAGTCAGGTTTCAAGACTAGTCATTCAACTGAGACTGCTCTTCTCTGTATCACGGAGGCGCTCCGCACTGCTAAAGCTAACTCTCTCTCCTCTGCTCTCATCCTTCTAGACCTATCGGCTGCCTTCGATACTGTGAACCATCAGATCCTCCTCTCCACCCTCTCCGAGTTGGGCATCTCCGGCGCGGCCCACGCTTGGATTGCGTCCTACCTGACAGGTCGCTCCTACCAGGTGGCGTGGCGAGAATCCGTCTCCTCACCACGTGCTCTCACCACTGGTGTCCCCCAGGGCTCTGTTCTAGGCCCTCTCCTATTCTCGCTATACACCAAGTCACTTGGCTCTGTCATAACCCACATGGTCTCTCCTATCATTGCTATGCAGACGACACACAATTAATCTTCTCCTTTCCCCCTTCTGACGACCAGGTGGCGAATCGCATCTCTGCATGTCTGGCAGACATATCAGTGTGGATGACGGATCATCACCTCAAGCTGAACCTCGGCAAGACGGAGCTGCTCTTCCTCCCGGGGAAGGACTGCCCGTTCCATGATCTCGCCATCACGGTTGACAACTCCATTGTGTCCTCGTCCCAGAGCGCTAAGAACCTTGGCGTGATCCTGACAACACCCTGTCGTTCTCAACTAACATCAAGGCGGTGGCCCGTTCCTGTAGGTTCATGCTCTACAACATCCGCAGAGTACGACCCTGCCTCACACAGGAAGCGGCGCAGGTCCTAATCCAGGCACTTGTCATCTCCCGTCTGGATTACTGCAACTCGCTGTTGGCTGGGCTCCCTGCCTGTGCCATTAAACCCTACAACTCATCCAGAACGCCGCAGCCCGTCTGGTGTTCAACCTTCCCAAGTTCTCTCACGTCACCCCGCTCCTCCGCTCTCTCCACTGGCTTCCAGTTGAAGCTCGCATCCGCTACAAGACCATGGTGCTTGCCTACGGAGCTGTGAGGGGAACGGCACCTCAGTACCTCCAGGCTCTGATCAGGCCCTACACCCAAACAAGGGCACTGCGTTCATCCACCTCTGGCCTGCTCGCCTCCCTACCACTGAGGAAGTACAGTTCCCGCTCAGCCCAGTCAAAACTGTTCGCTGCTCTGGCCCCCCAATGGTGGAACAAACTCCCTCACGACGCCAGGACAGCGGAGTCAATCACCACCTTCCGGAGACACCTGAAACCCCACCTCTTTAAGGAATACCTAGGATAGGATAAAGTAATCCTTCTCCCCCCTTAAAAGACCTAGATGCACTATTGTAAAGTGGCTGTTCCACTGGATGTCATAAGGTGAAAGCACCAATTTGTAAGTCGCTCTGGATAAGAGCGTCTGCTAAATGACTTAAATGTTAAATGTTAAATGTCTTAAATGTAGTGTGTAATTGGTAGAGTAGTAGGTAGTGTGTAGTTGGTACAGCAGTGTGTAGTAGGTAGTGTGTAGTAGGTTCAGTAGTATGTAGTTGGTACAGTAGTTGGTACAGTAGTATGTAGTTGGTACAGTAGTAGGTAGTGTGTAGTTGGTACAGTAGTGTGTAGTTGGTACAGTAGTGTGTAGTTGGTACAGTAGTGTGTAGTAGGTACAGTAGTGTGTAGTAGGTAGTGTGTAGTAGGTTCAGTAGTATGTAGTTGGTACAGTAGTTGGTACAGTAGTATGTAGTTGGTACAGTAGTATGTAGTTGGTACAGTAGTGTGTAGTTGGAACAGTAGTAGGTCGTGTGTAGTTGGTACAGTAGTGTGTAGTTGGTACAGTAGTGTGTAGTAGGTACAGTAGTGTGTAGTAGGTAGTGTGTAGTAGGTTCAGTAGTATGTAGTTGGTACAGTAGTTGGTACAGTAGTATGTAGTTGGTACAGTAGTGTGTAGTAGGTTCAGTAGTGTGTAGTTGGTGCAGTAGTGTGTAGTTGGTGCAGTAGTGTGTAGTTGGTGCAGTAGTGTGTAGTTGGTGCAGTAGTGTGTAGTTGGTACAGTAGTTGGTACAGTAGTATGTAGTAGGTAGTGTGTAGTAGGTTCAGTAGTGTGTAGTAGGTTCAGTAGTGTGTAGTAGGTTCAGTAGTGTGTAGTTGGTACAGTAGTGTGTAGTTGGTGCAGTAGTATATAGTTGGTACAGCAGTATGTAGTTGGTACAGCAGTATGTAGTTGGTACAGTAGGGTGTAGTGTGTAGTAGGTACAGTAGTGTGTAGTAGGTTCAGTAGTGTGTAGTGTGTAGTAGGTACAGTAGTGTGTAGTTGGTAGTGTGTAGTAGGTTCAGTAGTGTGTAGTTGGTACAGTAGTTGGTACAGTAGTATGTAGTTGGTACAGCAGTGTGTAGTTGGTACAGTAGTAGGTAGTTTGTACAGTAGTGTGTAATTGGTAGAGTAGTAGGTAGTGTGTAGTTTGTACAGTAGTGTGTAGTTGGTAGTGTGTAGTAGGTTCAGTAGTATGTAGTTGGTACAGTAGTTGGTACAGTAGTATGTAGTTGGTACAGTAGTGTGTAGTAGGTACAGTACTGTGTAGTGTGTAGTAGGTTCAGTAGTATGTAGTTGGTACAGTAGTTGGTACAGTAGTATGTAGTTAGTACAGTAGTAGGTAGTGTGTAGTAGGTTCAGTAGTGTGTAGTAGGTTCAGTAGTGTGTAGTTGGTTCAGCGGTGTGTAATTGGTACAGTAGTAGATAGTGTGTAGTTGGTACAGTAGTGTGTAGTTGGTACAGTAGTGTGTAGTAGGTACAGTAGTGTGTAATAGGTACAGCAGGGTGTAGTTGGTACAGCAGGGTGTAGTTAGTTGGTACAGCAGGGTGTAGTTAGTTGGTACAGTAGTGTGTAGTTGGTACAGTAGTGTGTAGTTGGTACAGTAGTGTGTAGTTGGTACACCAGGGTGTAGTTGGTACAGCAGGGTGTAGTTGGTACAGCAGGGTGTAGTTGGTACAGCAGGGTGTAGTTGGTACAGTAGTGTGTAGTTGGTACAGCAGGGTGTAGTTGGTACAGCAGGGTGTAGTTGGTACAGCAGGGTGTAGTTAGTTGGTACAGCAGGGTGTAGTTAGTTGGTACAGCAGGGTGTAGTTGGTACAGTAGTGTGTAGTTGGTACAGCAGGGTGTAGTTGGTACAGCAGGGTGTAGTTAGTTGGTACAGCAGGGTGTAGTTAGTTGGTACAGTAGGGTGTAGTTGGTACAGCAGGGTGTAGTTGGTACAGCAGGGTGTAGTTGGTACAGTAGTGTGTAGTTGGTACAGCAGGGTGTAGTTAGTTGGTACAGTAGGGTGTAGTTGGTACAGCAGGGTGTAGTTGGTACAGCAGGGTGTAGTTGGTACAGCAGGGTGTAGTTAGTTGGTACAGTAGTGTGTAGTTAGTAGGTACAGTAGTGTGTAGTAGGTACAGCAGGGTGTAGTAGGTACAGCAGGGTGTAGTTAGTACAGCAGGGTGTAGTAGGTACAGCAGGGTGTAGTAGGTACAGCAGGGTGTAGTTAGTTGGTACAGCAGGGTGTAGTTAGTTGGTACAGTAGTGTGTAGTTGGTACAGCAGGGTGTAGTTGGTACAGTGGTGTGTAGTTGGTACAGTAGTGTGTAATAGGTACAGCAGTGTGTAGTTGGTACAGCAGGGTGTAGTTGGTACAGTAGTGTGTAGTTGGTACAGTAGTGTGTAATAGGTACAGCAGGGTGTAGTTGGTACAGCAGTGTGTAGTAGGTACAGCAGTGTGTAGTTGGTACAGCAGGGTGTAGTTGGTACAGTAGTGTGTAGTAGGTACAGTAGTGTGTAGTTGGTACACAGGTGTGTAGTGTGTAGTTGGTACAGTAGTTGGTACAGTAGTATGTAGTTGGTACAGTAGTGTGTAGTTTGTACAGTAGTGTGTAGTTGGTACAGCAGTGTGTAGTAGGTAGTGTGTAGTAGGTTCAGTAGTATGTAGTTGGTACAGTAGTTGGTACAGTAGTATGTAGTTGGTACAGTAGTGTGTAGTTGGTACAGTAGTATGTAGTTGGTACAGTAGTATGTAGTTGGTACAGTAGTGTGTAGTTGGTACAGTAGTAGGTAGTGTGTAGTTGGTCCAGTAGTGTGTAGGTGGTACAGTAGTGTGTAGTTGGTACAGTAGTGTGTAGTTGGTGCAGTAGTGTGTAGTTGGTGCAGTAGTGTGTAGTTGGTACACAGGTGTGTAGTGTGTAGTTGGTACAGTAGTTGGTACAGTAGTATGTAGTTGGTACAGTAGTGTGTAGTTGGTACAGTAGCAGGTAGTGTGTAGTAGGTTCAGTAGTGTGTAGTAGGTTCAGTAGTGTGTAGTAGGTTCAGTAGTGTGTAGTAGGTTCAGTAGTGTGTAGTTGGTTCAGTAGTGTGTAGTTGGTGCAGTAGTATATAGTTGGTACAGCAGTATGTAGTTGGTACAGCAGTATGTAGTTGGTACAGTAGGGTGTAGTGTGTAGTAGGTACAGTAGTGTGTAGTAGGTTCAGTAGTGTGTAGTAGGTTCAGTAGTGTGTAGTGTGTAATAGGTTCAGCAGTGTGTAGTTGGTGCAGCAGTATGTAGTTGGTACAGCAGTATGTAGTTGGTACAGCAGTATGTAGTTGGTTCAGTAGTGTGTAGTGTGTAGTAGGTACAGTAGTGTGTAGTAGGTTCAGTAGTGTGTAGTAGGTACAGTAGTGTGTAGTGTGTAATTGGTAGAGTAGTAGGTAGTGTGTAGTTGGTACAGCAGTGTGTAGTAGGTTCAGTAGTGTGTAGTAGGTTCAGTAGTGTGTAGTAGGTTCAGTAGTGTGTAGTTGGTACAGTAGTGTGTAGTTGGTGCAGTAGTATATAGTTGGTACAGCAGTATGTAGTTGGTACAGCAGTATGTAGTTGGTACAGCAGTATGTAGTTGGTACAGCAGTATGTAGTTGGTACAGTAGGGTGTAGTGTGTAGTAGGTACAGTAGTGTGTAGTAGGTTCAGTAGTGTGTAGTGTGTAGTAGGTACAGTAGTGTGTAGTTGGTAGTGTGTAGTAGGTTCAGTAGTGTGTAGTTGGTACAGTAGTTGGTACAGTAGTATGTAGTTGGTACAGCAGTGTGTAGTTGGTACAGTAGTAGGTAGTTTGTACAGTAGTGTGTAATTGGTAGAGTAGTAGGTAGTGTGTAGTTTGTACAGTAGTGTGTAGTTGGTAGTGTGTAGTAGGTTCAGTAGTATGTAGTTGGTACAGTAGTTGGTACAGTAGTATGTAGTTGGTACAGTAGTGTGTAGTTGGTACAGTAGTGTGTAGTTGGTACAGTAGTGTTTTAGTAGGTACAGTAGTGTGTAGTGTGTAGTAGGTTCAGTAGTATGTAGTTGGTACAGTAGTTGGTACAGTAGTATGTAGTTAGTACAGTAGTAGGTAGTGTGTAGTAGGTTCAGTAGTGTGTAGTAGGTTCAGTAGTGTGTAGTTGGTTCAGCGGTGTGTAATTGGTACAGTAGTAGATAGTGTGTAGTTGGTACAGTAGTGTGTAGTTGGTACAGTAGTGTGTAGTTGGTACAGTAGTGTGTAGTAGGTACAGTAGTGTGTAATAGGTACAGCAGTGTGTAGTTGGTACAGCAGGGTGTAGTTGGTACAGCAGGGTGTAGTTGGTACAGCAGGGTGTAGTTGGTACAGTAGTGTGTAATAGGTACAGCAGGGTGTAGTTGGTACAGCAGTGTGTAGTAGGTACAGCAGTGTGTAGTTGGTACAGCAGGGTGTAGTTGGTACAGTAGTGTGTAGTAGGTACAGTAGTGTGTAGTTGGTACACAGGTGTGTAGTGTGTAGTTGGTACAGTAGTTGGTACAGTAGTGTGTAGTTTGTACAGTAGTGTGTAGTTGGTACAGCAGTGTGTAGTAGGTAGTGTGTAGTAGGTTCAGTAGTATGTAGTTGGTACAGTAGTTGGTACAGTAGTATGTAGTTGGTACAGTAGTGTGTAGTTGGTACAGTAGTATGTAGTTGGTACAGTAGTATGTAGTTGGTACAGTAGTGTGTAGTTGGTACAGTAGTAGGTAGTGTGTAGTTGGTACAGTAGTGTGTAGGTGGTACAGTAGTGTGTAGTAGGTACAGTAGTGTGTAGTAGGTAGTGTGTAGTAGGTTCAGTAGTATGTAGTTGGTGCAGTAGTGTGTAGTTGGTACAGTAGTGTGTAGTTGGTGCAGTAGTGTGTAGTTGGTGCAGTAGTGTGTAGTTGGTACACAGGTGTGTAGTGTGTAGTTGGTACAGTAGTTGGTACAGTAGTATGTAGTTGGTACAGTAGTGTGTAGTTGGTACAGTAGCAGGTAGTGTGTAGTAGGTTCAGTAGTGTGTAGTAGGTTCAGTAGTGTGTAGTAGGTTCAGTAGTGTGTAGTAGGTTCAGTAGTGTGTAGTTGGTTCAGTAGTGTGTAGTTGGTGCAGTAGTATATAGTTGGTACAGCAGTATGTAGTTGGTACAGCAGTATGTAGTTGGTACAGTAGGGTGTAGTGTGTAGTAGGTACAGTAGTGTGTAGTAGGTTCAGTAGTGTGTAGTAGGTTCAGTAGTGTGTAGTGTGTAATAGGTTCAGCAGTGTGTAGTTGGTGCAGCAGTATGTAGTTGGTACAGCAGTATGTAGTTGGTACAGCAGTATGTAGTTGGTTCAGTAGTGTGTAGTGTGTAGTAGGTACAGTAGTGTGTAGTAGGTTCAGTAGTGTGTAGTAGGTACAGTAGTGTGTAGTGTGTAATTGGTAGAGTAGTAGGTAGTGTGTAGTTGGTACAGCAGTGTGTAGTAGGTTCAGTAGTGTGTAGTAGGTTCAGTAGTGTGTAGTAGGTTCAGTAGTGTGTAGTAGGTTCAGTAGTGTGTAGTTGGTACAGTAGTGTGTAGTTGGTGCAGCAGTATGTAGTTGGTACAGCAGTATGTAGTTGGTACAGCAGTATGTAGTTGGTACAGCAGTATGTAGTTGGTACAGTAGGGTGTAGTGTGTAGTAGGTACAGTAGTGTGTAGTAGGTTCAGTAGTGTGTAGTGTGTAGTAGGTACAGTAGTGTGTAGTTGGTAGTGTGTAGTAGGTTCAGTAGTGTGTAGTTGGTACAGTAGTTGGTACAGTAGTATGTAGTTGGTACAGCAGTGTGTAGTTGGTACAGTAGTAGGTAGTTTGTACAGTAGTGTGTAATTGGTAGAGTAGTAGGTAGTGTGTAGTTTGTACAGTAGTGTGTAGTTGGTAGTGTGTAGTAGGTTCAGTAGTATGTAGTTGGTACAGTAGTTGGTACAGTAGTATGTAGTTGGTACAGTAGTGTGTAGTTGGTACAGTAGTGTGTAGTTGGTACAGTAGTGTTTTAGTAGGTACAGTAGTGTGTAGTGTGTAGTAGGTTCAGTAGTATGTAGTTGGTACAGTAGTTGGTACAGTAGTATGTAGTTAGTACAGTAGTAGGTAGTGTGTAGTAGGTTCAGTAGTGTGTAGTAGGTTCAGTAGTGTGTAGTTGGTTCAGCGGTGTGTAATTGGTACAGTAGTAGATAGTGTGTAGTTGGTACAGTAGTGTGTAGTTGGTACAGTAGTGTGTAGTAGGTACAGTAGTGTGTAATAGGTACAGCAGTGTGTAGTTGGTACAGCAGGGTGTAGTTGGTACAGCAGGGTGTAGTTGGTACAGTAGTGTGTAATAGGTACAGCAGGGTGTAGTTGGTACAGCAGTGTGTAGTAGGTACAGCAGTGTGTAGTTGGTACAGCAGGGTGTAGTTGGTACAGTAGTGTGTAGTAGGTACAGTAGTGTGTAGTTGGTACACAGGTGTGTAGTGTGTAGTTGGTACAGTAGTTGGTACAGTAGTATGTAGTTGGTACAGTAGTGTGTAGTTTGTACAGTAGTGTGTAGTTGGTACAGCAGTGTGTAGTAGGTAGTGTGTAGTAGGTTCAGTAGTATGTAGTTGGTACAGTAGTTGGTACAGTAGTATGTAGTTGGTACAGTAGTGTGTAGTTGGTACAGTAGTATGTAGTTGGTACAGTAGTATGTAGTTGGTACAGTAGTGTGTAGTTGGTACAGTAGTAGGTAGTGTGTAGTTGGTACAGTAGTGTGTAGGTGGTACAGTAGTGTGTAGTAGGTACAGTAGTGTGTAGTAGGTAGTGTGTAGTAGGTTCAGTAGTATGTAGTTGGTGCAGTAGTGTGTAGTTGGTACAGTAGTGTGTAGTTGGTGCAGTAGTGTGTAGTTGGTGCAGTAGTGTGTAGTTGGTACACAGGTGTGTAGTGTGTAGTTGGTACAGTAGTTGGTACAGTAGTATGTAGTTGGTACAGTAGTGTGTAGTTGGTACAGTAGCAGGTAGTGTGTAGTAGGTTCAGTAGTGTGTAGTAGGTTCAGTAGTGTGTAGTAGGTTCAGTAGTGTGTAGTAGGTTCAGTAGTGTGTAGTTGGTTCAGTAGTGTGTAGTTGGTGCAGTAGTATATAGTTGGTACAGCAGTATGTAGTTGGTACAGCAGTATGTAGTTGGTACAGTAGGGTGTAGTGTGTAGTAGGTACAGTAGTGTGTAGTAGGTTCAGTAGTGTGTAGTAGGTTCAGTAGTGTGTAGTGTGTAATAGGTTCAGCAGTGTGTAGTTGGTGCAGCAGTATGTAGTTGGTACAGCAGTATGTAGTTGGTACAGCAGTATGTAGTTGGTTCAGTAGTGTAGTGTGTAGTAGGTACAGTAGTGTGTAGTAGGTTCAGTAGTGTGTAGTAGGTACAGTAGTGTGTAGTGTGTAATTGGTAGAGTAGTAGGTAGTGTGTAGTTGGTACAGCAGTGTGTAGTAGGTTCAGTAGTGTGTAGTAGGTTCAGTAGTGTGTAGTAGGTTCAGTAGTAGTTCAGTAGTGTGTAGTTGGTACAGTAGTGTGTAGTTGGTGCAGTAGTATATAGTTGGTACAGCAGTATGTAGTTGGTACAGCAGTATGTAGTTGGTACAGCAGTATGTAGTTGGTACAGTAGGGTGTAGTGTGTAGTAGGTACAGTAGTGTGTAGTAGGTTCAGTAGTGTGTAGTGTGTAGTAGGTACAGTAGTGTGTAGTTGGTAGTGTGTAGTAGGTTCAGTAGTGTGTAGTTGGTACAGTAGTTGGTACAGTAGTATGTAGTTGGTACAGCAGTGTGTAGTTGGTACAGTAGTAGGTAGTTTGTACAGTAGTGTGTAATTGGTAGAGTAGTAGGTAGTGTGTAGTTTGTACAGTAGTGTGTAGTTGGTAGTGTGTAGTAGGTTCAGTAGTATGTAGTTGGTACAGTAGTTGGTACAGTAGTATGTAGTTGGTACAGTAGTGTGTAGTTGGTACAGTAGTGTGTAGTTGGTACAGTAGTGTTTTAGTAGGTACAGTAGTGTGTAGTAGGTTCAGTAGTATGTAGTTGGTACAGTAGTTGGTACAGTAGTATGTAGTTAGTACAGTAGTAGGTAGTGTGTAGTAGGTTCAGTAGTGTGTAGTAGGTTCAGTAGTGTGTAGTTGGTTCGGTGTGTAATTGGTACAGTAGTAGATAGTGTGTAGTTGGTACAGTAGTGTGTAGTTGGTACAGTAGTGTAGTAGGTACAGTAGTTGGTACAGCAGTGTGTAGTTGGTACAGCAGGGTGTAGTTGGTAGGGTGTAGTTGGTACAGTAGTGTGTAATAGGTACAGCAGGGTGTAGTTGGTACAGCAGTGTGTAGTTAGTTGGTACAGCAGGGTGTAGTTGGTACAGTAGGGTGTAGTTGGTACACCAGTGTGTAGTAGGTACAGTAGTGTGTAGTTGGTACACAGGTGTGGGTGTAGTTGGTACAGTAGTTGGTGTAGTATGTAGTTGGTACAGTAGTGTGTAGTTTGTACAGTAGTGTGTAGTTGGTACAGCAGTGTGTAGTAGGTAGTGTGTAGTTGGTACAGTAGGGTGTGTTAGTTGGTACAGTAGTTGGTGTAGTATTAGTTGGTACAGTAGTGTGTAGTTGGTACAGTAGTATGTAGTTGGTACAGTAGTATGTAGTTGGTACAGTAGTGTGTAGTTGGTACAGTAGTAGGTAGTGTGTAGTTGGTACAGTAGGTGGTACAGTAGTTAGTAGGTACAGTAGTGTGGTGTAGTGTAGTTCAGTAGGTAGTTGGTGCAGTAGTGTGTAGTTGGTACAGTAGTGGTGTAGTGTGTAGTTGGTGCAGTAGTGTGTAGTTGGTACACAGGTGTGTAGTGTGTAGTTGGTACAGTTGGTACAGTAGTAGTTGGTACAGTAGGTTAGTTGGTACAGTAGTAGGGGTGTAGTTGGTACAGCAGGGTGTAGTTGGTTAGTAGTGTGTAGTTGGTGCAGTAGTATATAGTTGGTACAGCAGTATGTAGTGTAGTATGTAGTTGGTACAGTAGTGTAGTGTGTAGTAGGTACAGTAGTGTGTAGTAGGTTCAGTAGGGTGTAGTAGGTTCAGTAGTGTGTAGTTAGGTTCAGCAGTGTGTAGTTGGTGTGTAGTTGGTACAGCAGTATGTTAGTTGGTACAGCAGTATGTAGTTGTAGTTAGTTGGTACAGTAGTGTAGGTAGTTGGTACAGGTACAGTAGTGGGTGTAATTGGTACAGTGGTGTGTAGTTGGTACAGTAGTGTGTAAGGTTCAGGTACAGCAGTAGGTTCAGTAGTTGTAGTAGGTTCAGTAGTGTGTAGTTGGTACAGTAGTGTGTAGTTGGTGCAGTAGTATATAGTTGGTACAGCAGTATGTAGTTGGTACAGCAGTATGTAGTTGGTACAGCAGTATGTAGTTGGTACAGTATGTAGGGTGTAGGGTGTGTAGTAGGTACAGTAGTGTGTAGTAGGTTCAGTAGTGTGTAGTGTGTAGTAGGTACAGTAGTGTGTAGTTGGTAGTGTGTAGTAGGTTCAGTAGTGTGTAGTTGGTACAGTAGTTGGTACAGTAGTATGTAGTTGGTACAGCAGTGTGTAGTTGGTACAGTAGTAGGTAGTTTGTACAGTAGTGTGTAATTGGTAGAGTAGTAGGTAGTGTGTAGTTTGTACAGTAGTGTGTAGTTGGTAGTGTGTAGTAGGTTCAGTAGTATGTAGTTGGTACAGTAGTTGGTACAGTAGTATGTAGTTGGTACAGTAGTGTGTAGTTGGTACAGTAGTGTGTAGTTGGTACAGTAGTGTTTTAGTAGGTACAGTAGTGTGTAGTGTGTAGTAGGTTCAGTAGTATGTAGTTGGTACAGTAGTTGGTACAGTAGTATGTAGTTAGTACAGTAGTAGGTAGTGTGTAGTAGGTTCAGTAGTGTGTAGTAGGTTCAGTAGTGTGTAGTTGGTTCAGCGGTGTGTAATTGGTACAGTAGTAGATAGTGTGTAGTTGGTACAGTAGTGTGTAGTTGGTACAGTAGTGTGTAGTAGGTACAGTAGTGTGTAATAGGTACAGCAGGGTGTAGTTGGTACAGCAGGGTGTAGTTAGTTGGTACAGCAGGGTGTAGTTAGTTGGTACAGTAGTGTGTAGTTGGTACAGTAGTGTGTAGTTGGTACACCAGTGTGTAGTTGGTACACCAGGGTGTAGTTGGTACAGCAGGGTGTAGTTGGTACAGCAGGGTGTAGTTGGTACAGTAGTGTGTAGTTGGTACAGCAGGGTGTAGTTGGTACAGCAGGGTGTAGTTGGCACAGCAGGGTGTAGTTGGTACAGCAGGGTGTAGTTAGTTGGTACAGCAGGGTGTAGTTAGTTGGTACAGCAGGGTGTAGTTAGTTGGTACAGCAGGGTGTAGTTGGTACAGTAGTGTGTAGTTGGTACAGCAGGGTGTAGTTGGTACAGCAGGGTGTAGTTAGTTGGTACAGCAGGGTGTAGTTAGTTGGTACAGTAGGGTGTAGTTGGTACAGCAGGGTGTAGTTGGTACAGCAGGGTGTAGTTGGTACAGTAGTGTGTAGTTGGTACAGCAGGGTGTAGTTAGTTGGTACAGTAGGGTGTAGTTGGTACAGCAGGGTGTAGTTGGTACAGCAGGGTGTAGTTGGTACAGCAGGGTGTAGTTAGTTGGTACAGTAGTGTGTAGTTAGTAGGTACAGTAGTGTGTAGTAGGTACAGCAGGGTGTAGTAGGTACAGCAGGGTGTAGTTAGTACAGCAGGGTGTAGTAGGTACAGCAGGGTGTAGTAGGTACAGCAGGGTGTAGTTAGTTGGTACAGCAGGGTGTAGTTAGTTGGTACAGTAGTGTGTAGTTGGTACAGCAGGGTGTAGTTGGTACAGTGGTGTGTAGTTGGTACAGTAGTGTGTAATAGGTACAGCAGTGTGTAGTTGGTACAGCAGGGTGTAGTTGGTACAGTAGTGTGTAGTTGGTACAGTAGTGTGTAATAGGTACAGCAGGGTGTAGTTGGTACAGCAGTGTGTAGTAGGTACAGCAGTGTGTAGTTGGTACAGCAGGGTGTAGTTGGTACAGTAGTGTGTAGTAGGTACAGTAGTGTGTAGTTGGTACACAGGTGTGTAGTGTGTAGTTGGTACAGTAGTTGGTACAGTAGTATGTAGTTGGTACAGTAGTGTGTAGTTTGTACAGTAGTGTGTAGTTGGTACAGCAGTGTGTAGTAGGTAGTGTGTAGTAGGTTCAGTAGTATGTAGTTGGTACAGTAGTTGGTACAGTAGTATGTAGTTGGTACAGTAGTGTGTAGTTGGTACAGTAGTATGTAGTTGGTACAGTAGTATGTAGTTGGTACAGTAGTGTGTAGTTGGTACAGTAGTAGGTAGTGTGTAGTTGGTACAGTAGTGTGTAGGTGGTACAGTAGTGTGTAGTAGGTACAGTAGTGTGTAGTAGGTAGTGTGTAGTAGGTTCAGTAGTATGTAGTTGGTGCAGTAGTGTGTAGTTGGTACAGTAGTGTGTAGTTGGTGCAGTAGTGTGTAGTTGGTGCAGTAGTGTGTAGTTGGTACACAGGTGTGTAGTGTGTAGTTGGTACAGTAGTTGGTACAGTAGTATGTAGTTGGTACAGTAGTGTGTAGTTGGTACAGTAGCAGGTAGTGTGTAGTAGGTTCAGTAGTGTGTAGTAGGTTCAGTAGTGTGTAGTAGGTTCAGTAGTGTGTAGTAGGTTCAGTAGTGTGTAGTTGGTGCAGTAGTGTGTAGTTGGTGCAGTAGTATATAGTTGGTACAGCAGTATGTAGTTGGTACAGCAGTATGTAGTTGGTACAGTAGGGTGTAGTGTGTAGTAGGTACAGTAGTGTGTAGTAGGTTCAGTAGTGTGTAGTAGGTTCAGTAGTGTGTAGTGTGTAATAGGTTCAGCAGTGTGTAGTTGGTGCAGCAGTATGTAGTTGGTACAGCAGTATGTAGTTGGTACAGCAGTATGTAGTTGGTTCAGTAGTGTGTAGTGTGTAGTAGGTACAGTAGTGTGTAGTAGGTTCAGTAGTGTGTAGTAGGTACAGTAGTGTGTAGTGTGTAATTGGTAGAGTAGTAGGTAGTGTGTAGTTGGTACAGCAGTGTGTAGTTTTGTACAGTAGTGTGTAGTAGGTACAGTAGTGTGTAGTTGGTACACAGGTGTGTAGTGTGTAGTTGGTACAGTAGTTGGTACAGTAGTATGTAGTTGGTACAGTAGTGTGTAGTTTGTACAGTAGTGTGTAGTTGGTACAGCAGTGTGTAGTAGGTAGTGTGTAGTAGGTTCAGTAGTATGTAGTTGGTACAGTAGTTGGTACAGTAGTATGTAGTTGGTACAGTAGTGTGTAGTTGGTACAGTAGTATGTAGTTGGTACAGTAGTATGTAGTTGGTACAGTAGTGTGTAGTTGGTACAGTAGTAGGTAGTGTGTAGTTGGTACAGTAGTGTGTAGGTGGTACAGTAGTGTGTAGTAGGTACAGTAGTGTGTAGTAGGTAGTGTGTAGTAGGTTCAGTAGTATGTAGTTGGTGCAGTAGTGTGTAGTTGGTACAGTAGTGTGTAGTTGGTGCAGTAGTGTGTAGTTGGTGGACAGGTGTGTAGTGTGTAGTTGGTACAGTAGTTGGTACAGTAGTATGTAGTTGGTACAGTAGTGTGTAGTTGGTACAGTAGCAGGTAGTGTGTAGTAGGTTCAGTAGTGTGTAGTAGGTTCAGTAGTGTGTAGTAGGTTCAGTAGTGTGTAGTTGGTTCAGTAGTGTGTAGTTGGTGCAGTAGTATATAGTTGGTACAGCAGTATGTAGTTGGTACAGCAGTATGTAGTTGGTACAGTAGGGTGTAGTGTGTAGTAGGTACAGTAGTGTGTAGTAGGTTCAGTAGTGTGTAGTGTGTAATAGGTTCAGTAGTGTGTAGTTGGTGCAGCAGTATGTAGTTGGTACAGCAGTATGTAGTTGGTACAGCAGTATGTAGTTGGTTCAGTAGTGTGTAGTGTGTAGTAGGTACAGTAGTGTGTAGTAGGTTCAGTAGTGTGTAGTAGGTACAGTAGTGTGTAGTGTGTAATTGGTAGAGTAGTAGGTAGTGTGTAGTTGGTACAGCAGTGTGTAGTTTTGTACAGTAGTGTGTAGTTGGTACAGCAGTGTGTAATAGGTAGTGTGTAGTAGGTTCAGTAGTATGTAGTTGGTACAGTAGTTGGTACAGTAGTATGTAGTTGGTACAGTAGTGTGTAGTTGGTACAGTAGTAGGTAGTGTGTAGTTGGTGCAGTAATGTGTAGTTGGTAAAGTAGTGTGTAGTAGGTATAGTAGTGTGTAGTAGGTACAGTAGTGTGTAGTAGGTTCAGTAGTATGTAGTTGGTACAGTAGTATGTAGTTGGTACAGTAGTGTGTAGTTGGTACAGTAGTAGGTAGTGTGTAGTAGGTTCAGTAGTGTGTAGTAGGTTCAGTAGTGTGTAGTTGGTGCAGTAGTGTGTAGTTGGTGCAGTAGTGTGTAGTTGGTACACAGGTGTGTAGTGTGTAGTTGGTACAGTAGTTGGTATGTAGTAGTTGGTACAGTAGTGTGTAGTAGGTAGTGTGTAGTAGGTTCAGTAGTGTGTAGTAGGTTCAGTAGTGTGTAGTAGGTTCAGTAGTGTGTAGTTGGTACAGTAGTGTGTAGTTGGTGCAGCAGTATGCAGTTGGTACAGCAGTATGTAGTTGGTACAGCAGTATGTAGTTGGTACAGCAGTATGTAGTTGGTACAGTAGGGTGTAGTGTGTAGTAGGTACAGTAGTGTGTAGTAGGTTCAGTAGTGTGTAGTGTGTAGTAGGTACAGTAGTGTGTAGTAGGTTCAGTAGTGTGTAGTGTGTAGTAGGTACAGTAGTGTGTAGTGTGTAATTGGTAGAGTAGTAGGTAGTGTGTAGTTGGTACAGCAGTGTGTAGTTTGTACAGTAGTGTGTAGTGTGTAATTGGTAGAGTAGTAGGTAGTGTGTAGTTGGTAGAGTAGTAGGTAGTGTGTAGTTGGTACAGCAGTGTGTAGTAGGTAGTGTGTAGTAGGTTCAGTAGTATGTAGTTGGTACAGTAGTTGGTACAGTAGTATGTAGTTGGTACAGTAGTGTGTAGTTGGTACAGTAGTAGGTAGTGTGTAGTTGGTACAGTAGTGTGTAGTTGGTACAGTAGTGTGTAGTAGGTAGTGTGTAGTAGGTAGTGTGTAGTAGGTTCAGTAGTATGTAGTTGGTACAGTAGTTGGTACAGTAGTATGTAGTTGGTACAGTAGTGTGTAGTTGGAACAGTAGTAGGTCGTGTGTAGTTTGTACAGTAGTGTGTAGTTGGTACAGTAGTGTGTAGTAGGTACAGTAGTGTGTAGTAGGTAGTGTGTAGTAGGTTCAGTAGTATGTAGTTGGTACAGTAGTTGGTACAGTAGTATGTAGTTGGTACAGTAGTATGTAGTTGGTACAGTAGTAGGTAGTGTGTAGTGGGTTCAGTAGTGTGTAGTTGGTGCAGTAGTGTGTAGTTGGTGCAGTAGTGTGTAGTTGGTGCAGTAGTGTGTAGTTGGTACAGTAGTGTGTAGTTGGTACACAGGTGTGTAGTTAGTTGGTACAGTAGGGTGTAGTTGGTACAGCAGGGTGTAGTTAGTTGGTACAGTAGGGTGTAGTTGGTACAGCAGGGTGTAGTAGGTACAGCAGGGTGTAGTAGGTACAGCAGGGTGTAGTTGGTACAGCAGTGTGTAGTTAGGTACAGTAGTGTGTAGTTAGTAGGTACAGTAGTGTGTAGTAGGTACAGCAGGGTGTAGTAGGTACAGCAGGGTGTAGTAGGTACAGCAGGGTGTAGTAGGTACAGCAGGGTGTAGTAGGTACAGCAGGGTGTAGTAGGTACAGCAGGGTGTAGTAGGTACAGCAGGGTGTAGTAGGTACAGCAGGGTGTAGTAGGTACAGCAGGGTGTAGTTAGTACAGCAGGGTGTTTAGGTACAGCAGGGTGTAGTTAGTTGGTACAGTAGTGTGTAGTTAGTAGGTACAGTAGTGTGTAATAGGTACAGCAGGGTGTAGTAGGTACAGCAGGGTGTAGTTAGTACAACAGGGTGTAGTAGGTACAGCAGGGTGTAGTAGGTACAGCAGGGTGTAGTTAGTTGGTACAGCAGGGTGTAGTTAGTTGGTACAGTAGTGTGTAGTTGGTACAGCAGGGTGTAGTTGGTACAGCAGGGTGTTTAGGTACAGCAGGGTGTAGTTAGTTGGTACAGTAGTGTGTAGTTAGTAGGTACAGTAGTGTGTAATAGGTACAGCAGGGTGTAGTAGGTACAGCAGGGTGTAGTTAGTACAGCAGGGTGTAGTAGGTACAGCAGGGTGTAGTTAGTTGGTACAGCAGGGTGTAGTTAGTTGGTACAGTAGTGTGTAGTTGGTACAGCAGGGTGTAGTTGGTACAGTGGTGTGTAGTTGGTACAGTAGTGTGTAGTAGGTACAGTAGTAGTTAGTTGGTACAGCAGGGTGTAGTTGGTACAGCAGGGTGTAGTAGGTACAGTAGTAGTTAGTTGGTACAGTAGTGTGTAATAGGTACAGCAGTGTGTAATAGGTACAGCAGTGTGTAGTAGGTACAGCAGGGTGTAGTTAGTTGGTACAGTAGTGTGTAGTTGGTACAGCAGGGTGTAGTACTCACAGAGTCTGAGCTGCCTCTGAAGGAGTCCAGGCTGTTCTGAGTACAGGATGATTTCCTCAGCACCTCATCAGTTGCATGTCCGCCCGTGATACTGGCTACGTCTCTAGAGCCTGTACTCCCCTGCACCTCCTCAAACTCCTCCTGGTCACAGTATGACTCTGTGTCTGGTAGGACGCTGAATGACACCTCCTCTCTGACCTCCCTGGCCCCTGGGACAGGCACAGTGGGCGCTAGCTCTGCTCTCCTGTCTGGCACAGCCTCTGGGAATCTGGAGGGTACCGCGTCTATTCTAGTTGGCATAACATCTACCCTGGCACAGGGTCTGTCGGGTACTACGTCCACTCTTCTGGGCACACTGTTGATCTCTGGAGCCACCTCTATTCTCCTGGTGGGTTGGTGACAGAGAGCCTTCCCACCTCCGTTGGTGAGGCCAGGGAGAGGAGGAGCCGGGTGGTGTGTAGGGACAATAGAGGTGAGGGGGTAGTAAACAGGGGGACAACACGGAGCTTGAGAGAGAGCCAGGGCATGTGCTACCAGACTCTCAGCGAAGGCAGGAGGAGAAGGAGGGAGGGAGGAGAAGACCTCCTGGTCCAGAGGAACCTCCACGGGGAGAGGGAAGATACCGCTACCGGGACACTCCTCCTCAGCATGGAAGCCCTCGTCCTCCTCCTCCTCGGCCCGGGCCAGGGGAGCGGTGCGCTCTGAAGGGTCGTGGAGATTCTCCTCGCTGGACAGACTCTGTTCCAGACCCCCAAAGTCCAGGAGCTCCAGGAACTCTGTGGCCACGCGAGACGCCTCCTTCTCCAGCTGGTAGATCTCTGCGTCCCTCCTCTGCCGGAGCTCCTCCCCGTTCCCTCCAAGGCCGTCCCCTAACATGGACACCCCGTCCTCCTTCTGGCGCTGCAGCCTCTCAATCTCCTTCTCCAGCCGAAGGATCTCCTCCATCTGACAGGACTCCTCCTCAGAGGTGTGGTGGGGCAGGGAGTAGGACAGGGACATCTCCTCAGAGGTGTGGTGGGGCAGGGAGTAGGACAGGGACACCTCCTCAGAGGTGTGGTGGGGCAGGGAGTAGGACAGGGACACCTTATGGGGAGCAGGAGATTCCATCTCCAGGGAGTTCCTAAAGGGAGAGAAGAAGAGGAAGATGAGTAGAAGACGAAGAGTGAAGACCGTGCTGTAGACAGACTGGAATGACAGCCGGCACACTGCTACTAGTGTACCTGTTGTTGGCTGTAGATTTCTCCTTGTCTTCGACTTGCTGTCCGTTGCAAAGCTCCTCCTCCTTTCTATTCGCTGCTTCCTGCTCCTTCTGTTGTCTCAGTCTCTCCTCCTCCTTCCTCCTCACCTCCTCCAGCTCCAACACCCTCCGTCTCTCCTCCTCCATCTTCCTCACCTCCTCCAGCTCCAACACCCTCAGTCTCTCCTCCTTCCTCCTCACCTCCTCCAGCTCCAACACCCTCAGTCTCTCCTCCTTCCTCATCACCTCCTCCAGCTCCAACACCCTCAGTCTCTCCTCCTCCTTCCTCCTCCTCAACTCCTCTTCCTCCAGCCTCCTCCTCTCCCCCTCTACTTGCAGTCTCTCCTCCTCTTCCTCCTCTATCCTCTTCTTCTCCTCAGAGAGGTGTCGATAGAGGCCTCGGGCCAGCCGACCGCGCTGGTGTTTCTGTAGAATGACAGCTGCGGTGCGGAGACGAAGGAACACACGTCTCCAGAAGTGAGCTCTGTAGTTCTTCTGGATAGTGACGGTGCTGACCAGCACCCTCTTATAGCGCTTCCTACAGGAGGGGACATGCAGAGACAAGGACAGAAGACATACTGTCATTCACTGTCTCCTACAGCTCTTCCTACAGGTGGGGACATGCAGAGACAAGGACAGAAGACATACTGTCATTCACTGTCTCCTACAGCTCTTCCTACAGGTGGGGACAACACAATGCAGGGACAAGGACAGAAGACATACTGTCATTCACTGTCTCCTACAGCTCTTCCTACAGGTGGGGACAACACAATGCAGAGACAAGGACAGAAGACATACTGTCATTCACTGTCTCCTACAGCTCTTCCTACAGGTGGGGACAACACAATGCAGAGACAAGGACAGAAGACATACTGTCATTCACTGTCTCCTACAGCTCTTCCTACAGGTGGGGACAACACAATGCAGAGACAAGGACAGAAGACATACTGTCATTCACTGTCTCCTACAGCTCTTCCTACAAGAGAGAGGACAACACACACTGTCCACCTTTCAAACACTATCTCCTGGACCACCCACCAGGCCCTGCCTCTCTGCCCAGAACCTCAACCTTGACCCAGGCCGCCACAGCCCCACAGAGACCTCTCTCCCAACCATGTGGGGCTGGGTGACATTGCCTAATACGTAAAAGGGGAGAGGGGACTTCGTCACGTTCCATGGAGGGCTGATTTACACCCCTGGCCAGGGGAGCTGACGGTGGTGGGGGGTGTCTCTGTCTCTGACAGGGCAGAATGTCTCTCTGATTTATGCTGTGTCTCTGACAGGGCAGAATGTCTCTCTGATTTATGCTGTGTCTCTGACAGGGCAGAATGTCTCTCTGATTTATGCTGTGTCTCTGACAGGGCAGAATGTCTCTGATTTATGCTCTGTCTCTGACAGGGCAGAATGTCTCTCTGATTTATGCTGTGTCTCTGACAGGGCAGAATGTCTCTGATTTATGCTCTGTCTCTGACAGGGCAGAATGTCTCTCTGATTTATGCTGTGTCTCTGACAGGGCAGAATGTCTCTGATTTATGCTCTGTCTCTGACAGGGCAGAATGTCTCTCTGATTTATGCTGTGTCTCTGACAGGGCAGAATGTCTCTGATTTATGCTGTGTCTCTGACAGGGCAGAATGTCTCTGATTTATGCTGTGTCTCTGACAGGGCAGAATGTCTCTCTGATTTATGCTGTGTCTCTGACAGGGCAGAATGTCTCTGATTTATGCTGTGTCTCTGTCTCTCACAGGGCAGAATGTCTCTCTGATTTATGCTGTGTCTCTGACAGGGCAGAATGTCTCTGATTTATGCTGTGTCTCTGACAGGGCAGAATGTCTCTGATTTATGCTGTGTCTCTGACAGGGCAGAATGTATCTGATTTATGCTGTGTCTCTGACAGGGCAGAATGTCTCTCTGATTTATGCTGTGTCTCTGACAGGGCAGAATGTCTCTGATTTATGCTGTGTCTCTGACAGGGCAGAATGTCTCTGATTTATGCTCTGTCTCTGTCTCTGACAGGGCAGAATGTCTCTGATTTATGCTCTGTCTCTGACAGGGCAGAATGTCTCTCTGATTTATGCTCTGTCTCTGACAGGGCAGAATGTCTCTGATTTATGCTCTGTCTCTGACAGGGCAGAATGTCTCATCTGTCTGGAACTCACAATACTGTGCAGTCATCTCATCAACTATTCAATCAGGTCGGTATTGATGCCATTTGTTCACAGAATAACTAGATAAACTCTACTTTCAACATGGTCGAGTACTATAGGATGGACACGCGTGGAGACTGTCTGCTGTGTGTCTAAATGGGGGTCGAGTACTATAGGATGGACACGTGTGGAGACTGTCTGCTGTGTTTCTAAATGGGGGTCGAGTACTATAGGATGGACACGCGTGGGGACTGTCTGCTGTGTTTCTAAATGGGGGTCGAGTACTATAGGATGGACACGTGTGGAGACTGTCTGCTGTGTCAGCAGCAGTCCGAGGGAAGATGAACACTGAGTCTGCTAATGGTTCAGAACGGCATTATTTTTACACCTGAATAATCCAGATTTGATGTGTATCTCGACTGGCATCTTCCATGACTTATTGCTGGGACACAGTTGGTCTATTTTGGGGTTGATTAAACATGTCAGATACAGACCATTCAGACGTACTGGTATGACTCACCCCTGCAGAGAAAGTTAAATCTAAAAAGACAGGGATGACAGCTGGGTTACCAGGTCACGCTAACAGTTATTTATGATAATAACACGGTCACCCCCCACATAGAATAAATCGGCATAAATAAAAACAATCATACACAAACACACAGTGACACATCCTCCAGTACATAAACTACCACCCCCCAGCCACTCCCCCCAGCCCCTCCAGTACATAAACTACCACCCTCCAGCCCCTCCAGTACATAAACTACCACCCCCAGCCCCTCCCCCAGCCCCACCAGTACATAAACTAACTACCACCCCCAGCCACTCCCCCAGCCCCTCCAGTACATAAACTAACTACCACCCCCAGCCACTCCCCCCAGCCCCTCCAGTACATAAACTAACTACCACCCCCAGCCACTCCCCACAGCCCCTCCAGTACATAAACTAACTACCACCCCCAGCCACTCCCCACAGCCCCTCCAGGACATAAACTAACTACCACCCCCAGTCACTCCCCACAGCCCCTCAAGTCACTCTCCCCATCCCTCCTAGTCACTCTCCCCCAGCCCTCTTCCCAGTCCCCTAGTCACTCTCCCCATCCCTCCTAGTCACTCTCCCCCATCCCTCCTAGTCACTCTCCCCCAGCCCTCTTCCCAGCCCTCCTAGTCACTCTCCCCCAGCCCTCCTAGTCCCTCTCCCCCAGCCCTCCTAGTCACTCTCACCCAGCCCTCCTAGTCCCTCTCCCCCAGCCCTCCTAGTCCCTCTCACCCAGCCCTCCTAGTCACTCTCCCCAGCCCTCCTAGTCACTCTCCCCCAGCCCTCCTAGTCACTCTCACCCAGCCCTCCTAGTCCCTCTCACCCAGCCATCCTAGTCACTCTCCCCCAGCCCTCTTTCCAGTCCCTAGTCACTCTCCCCCAGCCGTCCTAGTCACTCTCCCCCAGCCCTCTTTCCAGTCCCCTAGTCACTCCCCACAGCCCCTCAAGTCACTCTCCCCCAGCCCTCCTAGTCACTCTCCCCCATCCCTCCTTCCAGTCCCCTTTCCAGTCACTCTCCCCAGCCCTCCTAGTCACTCTCACCCAGCCCTCCTTCCAGTCCCCTAGTCATCCCCCAGCCCTCCTTCCAGTCCCCTAGTCACCCCCCAGCCTCTCCAGTACATAAACTAACTACCACCCCCAGTCCCTCCCACAGCCCCTCAAGTCACTCTCCCCCAGCGTTCCTAGTCCCTCTCCCCCAGCCCTCCTAAGCACTCTCCGCCAGCCCTCCTAGTCCCTCTCCGCCAGCCCTCTTCCCGGTCCCCTAGTCACTCTCCCCCAGCCCTCTTTCCAGTCCCCTAGTCACTCTCCCCCAGCCCCTCATCGCAGTCCCCTAGTCACTCTCCCCCAGCCCTCTTTCCAGTCCCCTAGTCAATCTCCCCCAGCCCTCATCCCAGTCCCCTAGTAATTCTCCCCAGCCCTCATCCCAGTCCCCAAGTCACTCTCCCCAGCCCTCCTAGTCACTCTCCCCCAGCCCTCCTAGTCACTCTCACCCAGCCCTCCTAGTCACTCTCACCCAGCCCTCCTTCCAGTCCCCTAGTCACCCCCCAGCCCTCCTTCCAGTCCCCTAGTCACTCTCACCCAGCCCTCCTAGTCACTCTCACCCAGCCCTCCTAGTCACTCTCCCCCAGCCCTCCTAGTCACTCTCCCCAGCCCTCCTAGTCACTCTCACCCAGCCCTCCTAGTCACTCTCCCCCAGCCCTCCTTCCAGTCCCCTAGTCACCCCCCAGCCCTCCTTCCAGTCCCCTAGTCACTCTCACCCAGCCCTCCTAGTCACTCTCACCCAGCCCTCCTAGTCACTCTCACCCAGCCCTCCTAGTCCCTCTCCCCCAGCCCTCCTAGTCCCTCTCCCCAGCCCTCCTAGTCCCTCTCCCCCAGCCCTCCTAGTCCCTCTCCCCCAGCCCTCCTAGTCCCTCCCCCAGCCCTCCTAGTCACTCTCCGCCAGCCCTCCTAGTCACTCTTCCCCAGCCCTCATAGTCCCTCTCCCCCAGCCCTCATAGTCACTCTCCCCCAGCCTTCCTAGTCACTCTCCCCAGCCTTCCTAGTCACTCTCCCCCAGCCCTCTTCCCTGTCCCCTTAGCCACTCTCCCCCAGCCCTCTTCCCAGCCCTCCAAGTCACTCTCCGCCAGCCCTCCTCGTCACTCTCCCCCAGCCCTCCTAGTCACTCTCCCCAGCCCCCAGTCCCTCCCCAGCCCTCCCAATTCCCTAGTCACTCTCCCCAGCC
The DNA here is from genome assembly GCF_034236695.1 of Oncorhynchus nerka. Lineage (NCBI taxonomy): Eukaryota > Metazoa > Chordata > Actinopteri > Salmoniformes > Salmonidae > Oncorhynchus > Oncorhynchus nerka. The sequence goes on from NC_088396.1 coordinate 56,834,857, forward strand.
CTCCTAGTCACTCTCCCCAGCCCTCCTAGTCACTCTCCCCAGCCCTCCTAGTCACTCTCCCCCAGCCCTCTTCTGAGGCCCCTAGTCACTCTCCCCAAGCCCTCATCCCAATCCCCTAGTCACTCTCCCCAGCCCTCTTGCCAGTCCCCTAGTCACTCTCCCCCAGCCCTCATCCCAATTCCCACTCTCCCCCAGCCCTCCTAGTCACTCTCCCCCAGCCCTCCTAGTCACTCTCCCCCAGCCCTCCTAGTCACTCTCCCCCAGCCCTCCTAGTCACTCTCCCCCAGCCCCTTCTGAGGCCCCTAATCACTCTCCCCAAGCCCTCATCCCAATCCCCTAGTCACTCTCCCCCAGCCCTCTTGCCAGTCCCCTAGTCACTCTCCCCAGCCCTCCTAGTCACTCTCCCCCAGCCCTCCTAGTCACTCTCCCCCAGCCCTCTTCTAGTCACTCTCCCCCAGCCCTCATCCCAGGCCCCTAGTCACTCTCCCCAGCCCTCATCCCAATTCCCTAGTCACTCTCCCCAGCCCTCCTAGTCACTCTCCCCCAGCCCTCCTAGTCACTCTCCCCAGCCCTCCTAGTCACTCTCCCCAGCCCTCCTAGTCCCTCTCCCCCAGCCCTCCTAGTCCCTCTCCCCCAGCCCTCCTAGTCACTCTCCGCCAGCCCTCCTAGTCACTCTTCCCCAGCCCTCATAGTCCCTCTCCCCCAGCCCTCATAGTCACTCTCCCCCAGCCTTCCTAGTCACTCTCCCCCAGCCTTCCTAGTCACTCTCCCCAGCCCTCTTCCCTGTCCCCTTAGCCACTCTCCCCCAGCCCTCTTCCCAGCCCTCCAAGTCACTCTCCGCCAGCCCTCCCTCGTCACTCTCCCCCAGCCCTCCTAGTCACTCTCCCCAGCCCTCCTAGTCACTCTCCCCAGCCCTCATCCCAGTCCCTTCGTCACTCTCCCCCAGCCCTCCTAGTCACTCTCCCCCAGCCCTCATCCCAATTCCCTAGTCACTCTCCCCCAGCCCTCCTAGTCACTCTCCCCCAGCACTCCTAGTCACTCTCCCCAGCCCTCCTAGTCACTCTCCCCCAGCCCTCTTCTGAGGCCCCTAGTCACTCTCCCCAAGCCCTCATCCCAATCCCTAGTCACTCTCCCCAGCCCTCTTGCCAGTCCCCTAGTCACTCTCCCCAGCCCTCATCCCAATTCCCTAGTCACTCTCCCCAGCCCTCCTAGTCACTCTCCCCCAGCCCTCCTAGTCACTCTCCCCCAGCCCTCCTAGTCCTCCTAGCCCTCCTAGTCACTCTCCCCCAGCCCTCTTCTGAGGCCCCTAGTCACTCTCCCCAAGCCCTCATCCCAATCCCCTAGTCACTCTCCCCCAGCCCTCTTGCCAGTCCCCTAGTCACTCTCCCCCAGCCCTCCTAGTCACCCTCCCCCAGCCCTCCTAGTCACTCTCCCCCAGCCCTCCTAGTCACTCTCCCCCAGCCCTCTTCTGAGGCCCCTAGTCACTCTCCCCAAGCCCTCATCCCAATCCCCTAGTCACTCTCCCCAGCCCTCATCCCAATTCCCTAGTCACTCCCCCAGCCCTCCTAGTCACTCTCCCCAGCCCTCCTAGTCACTCTCCCCCAGCCCTCCTAGTCACTCTCCCCCAGCCCTCCTAGTCACTCTCCCCAGCCCTCCTAGTCACTCTCACCCAGCCCTCCTTCCAGTCCCCTAGTCACCACCCCAGCCCTCCTTCCAGTCCCCTAGTCACCCCCCAGCCTCTCCAGTACATAAACTAACTACCACCCCCAGTCCCTCCCCACAGCCCCTCAAGTCACTCTCCCCCAGCCCTCCTAGTCCCTCTCCCCAGCCCTCCTAAGCACTCTCCGCCAGCCCTCCTAAGCACTCTCCCCCAGCGTTCCTAGTCCCTCTCCCCCAGCCCTCCTAAGCACTCTCCGCCAGCCCTCCTAGTCCCTCTCCGCCAGCCCTCTTCCCGGTCCCCTAGTCACTCTCCCCAGCCCTCTTTCCAGTCCCCTAGTCACTCTCCCCCAGCCCTCTTCTGAGTCCCCTAGTCACTCTCCCCAAGCCCTCATCCCGGTCCCCTAGTCACTCTCCCCCAGCCCTCTTTCCAGTCCCCTAGTCACTCTCCCCCAGCCCTCTTCCCAGTCCCCTAGTCACTCTCCCCCAGCCCTCATCCCAATCCCCTAGTCACTCTCCCCCAGCCCTCTTGCCAGTCCCCTAGTCACTCTCCCCAGCCTTCCTAGTCACTCTCCAGCCCCAGCCTCCCTAGTCACTCTCCCCCAGCCCCTAGTCATCCCAGTCCAGCCTTCCTAGTCACTCTCCCCAGCCTCCTAGTCACTCTCCCCAGCCTCCTAGTCACTCTCCCCAGCCCTCCAAGTCACTCCCCCAGCCCTCCTAGTCACTCTCCCCAGCCCTCCTAAGTCACTCTCCCCAGCCCTCTTCCCGGTCCCCCTAGTCACTCTCCCCCAGCCCTCCTTCCCAGTCCCTAGTCACTCTCCCCAGCCCTCCTAGTCACTCTCCCCCAGCCCTCATCCCATCCCCTAGTCACTCTCCCCCAGCCCTCCCAGTCCCTAGTCACTCTCCCCCAGCCCGCTTCCCAGTCCCCTAGTCACTCTCCGCCAGCCCTCCTAGTCCTCTCCGCCATCCTTCCTAGTCACTCTCCCCAGCCCTCCTAGTCCTCTCCCCAGCCCTCCTAGTCCTCTCCCCAGCCCTCCTAGTCACTCTCCCCAGCCCTCCTAGTCACTCTCTGCCAGCCCTCTAAGTCACTCCCCCAGCCCTCCTAGTCACTTTCCCCAGCCCTCCTAGTCACTTTCCCCCAGCCCTCCTAGTCACTCTCCCCAGCCCTCCTAGTCACTCTCCCCCAGCCCTCCTAGTCACTCTCCCCCAGCCCTCTTCTAGTCCCCTAGTCACTTCCCCAGCCCCCAGCCCTCTTCTGAGTCCCCTAGTCACTCTCCCCAAGCCCTCATCCCAATCCCTAGTCACTCTCCCCCAGCCCTCTTGCCAGTCCCTAGTCACTCTCCCCCAGCCCTCTTCCCAGCCCCCTAGTCACTCTCCCCAGCCTCCTAGCCATCCTTCCTAGTCACTCTCCCCAGCCCTCCTAGTCACTCTCCCCCAGCCTCCTAGTCACTCTCCGCCAGCCCTTCCTAGTCACTCTCCCCCAGCCCTCCTAGTCACTCTCCCCAGCCTTCCTAGTCACTCTCCCCCAGCCTTCCTAGTCACTCTCCGCCAGCCTTCCTAGTCACTCTCCGCCAGCTCTCCTAGTCACTCTCCGCCAGCTCTCCTAGTCACTCTCCGCCAGCCCTCCAAGTCACTCTCCCCAGCCCTCCTAGTCACTCTCCCCCAGCCCTTCTAGTCACTCTCCCCCAGCCCTCTTCCCGGTCCCCTAGTCACTCTCCCCCAGCCCGCTTCCCAGTCCCTTCGTCACTCTCCGCCAGCCCTCCTCGTCACTCTCCCCAAGCCCTCATCCCAATCCCCTAGTCACTCTCCCCCAGCCCTCTTCCCAGTCCCTTAGTCACTCTCCCCCAGCCCTCTTTCCAGTCCCGTAGTCACTCTCCCCAGCCCTCTTTCCAGTCCCCTAGTCACTCTCCCCCAGCCCTCTTCCCTGTCCCTTAGCCACTCTCCCCCCCCAGCCCTCATCCCAGTCCCTTAGTCACTCTCCCCCAGCCCTCCTAGTCACTCTCCCCCAGCCCTCATCCCAATTCCCTAGTCACTCTCCCCCAGCCCTCTCCCCCAGTCCCCTAGTCACTCTCCCCAGCCCTCTTGCCAGTCCCCTAGTCACTTTCCCCCAGCCCCTTCCCAGTCCCCTAGTCACTCTCCCCCAGCCCTCCTAGTCACTCTCACCCAGCCCTCCTAGTCACTCTCACCCAGCCCTCATCCCAATTCCCTAGTCACTCTCCCCCAGCCCTCTTTCCAGTCCCGTAGTCACTCCCCCAGCCCTCTTTCCAGTCCCCTAGTCACTTTCCCCCAGCCCTCTTCCCTGTCCCCTAGTCACTCTCCCCCAGCCCTCCTAGTCACTCTCCCCAGCCCTCCTAGTCCCTCTCCCCCATCCCTCCTAATCCCTCTCCCCAGCCCTCTTCCCAGTCCCCTAGTCACTCTCCCCCAGCCCTCTTCCAATCCCCTAGTCACTCCCCCAGCCCTCTTTCCAGTCCCCTAGTCACTTTCCCCCAGCCCTCTTCCCTGTCCCCTAGTCACTTTCCCCCAGCCCTCTTCCCTGCCCCCTAGTCACTTTCCCCCAGCCCTCCCTTCCCCTGTCCCCCAGCCCTCTTCCCTCTCCCCCAGCCCTCTTCCCTGTCCCCCAGCCCTCTTTCCAGTCCCTAGTCACTCCCCCAGCCCTCTTTCCAGTCCCCTAGTCACTATCCCCAGCCCTCTTCCCTGTCCCCTAGTCACTCTCCCCAGCCCTCCTAGTCACTCTCCCCCAGCCCTCCTAGTCACTCTCCCCCAGCCCTCCTAGTCACTCTCCCCCAGCCCTCCTAGTCACTCTCCCCCAGCCCTCCTAGTCCTCTCACCCAGCCCTCCTTCCAGTCCCCTAGTCACCCCCCAGCCCTCCTTCCAGTCCCCTAGTCACCCCCCAGCCTCTCCAGTACATAAACTAACTACCACCCCAGTCCCTCCCCACAGCCCCTCAAGTCACTCTCCCCCAGCCCTCCTAGTCCCTCTCCCCCAGCCCTCCTAAGCACTCTCCGCCAGCCCTCCTAGTCCCTCTCCGCCAGCCCTCTTCCCGGTCCCCTAGTCACTCTCCCCCAGCCCTCTTTCCAGTCCCCTAGTCACTCTCCCCCAGCCCTCATCGCAGTCCCCTAGTCACTCTCCCCCAGCCCTCTTTCCAGTCCCCTAGTCACTCTCCCCCAGCCCTCATCCCAGTCCCCTAGTAATTCTCCCCCAGCCCTCATCCCAGTCCCCAAGTCACTCTCCCCCAGCCCTCCTAGTCACTCTCCTCAGCCCTCCTAGTCACTCTCACCCAGCCCTCCTAGTCACTCTCACCCAGCCCTCCTTCCAGTCCCCTAGTCACCCTCCCCAGCCCTCCTTCCAGTCCCCTAGTCACTCTCACCCAGCCCTCCTAGTCACTCTCACCCAGCCCTCCTAGTCACTCTCCCCAAGCCCTCCTAGTCCCTCTCCCCCAGCCCTCCTAGCCCCTCTCCCCAGCCCTCCTAGTCCCTCTCCCCCAGCCTTCCTAGTCCCTCTCCCCCAGCCCTCCTAGTCCCTCTCCCCCAGCCCTCCTAGTCACTCTCCCCAGCCCTCCTAGTCACTCTTCCCCAGCCCCCTCATAGTCCCTCTCCCCCAGCCCTCATAGTCACTCTCCCCCAGCCTTCCTAGTCACTCTCCCCAGCCCTCTTCCCTGTCCCCTTAGCCACTCTCCCCAGCCCTCTTCCCAGCCCTCCAAGTCACTCTCCCCAGCCCTCCTAGTCACTCTCCCCCAGCCCTCCTAGTCACTCTCCCCCAGCCCTCCTAGTCACTCTCCATCAGCCCTCCTAGTCACTCTCCCCAGCCCTCTTCTGAGGCCCCTAGTCACTCTCCCCAAGCCCTCATCCCAATCCCCTAGTCACTCTCCCCCAGCCCTCTTGCCAGTCCCCTAGTCACTCTCCCCCAGCCCGCTTCCCAGTCCCCTAGTCACTCTCCGCCAGCCCTCCTAGTCACTCTCCGCCATCCTTCCTAGTCACTCTCCGCCAGCCTTCCTAGTCACTCTCCGCCAGCCTTCCTAGTCACTCTCCGCCAGCTCTCCTAGTCACTCTCTGCCAGCCCTCAAAGTCACTCCCCCAGCCCTCCGAGTCACTTTCCCCAGCCCTCCAAGTCACTCTCCCCCAGCCCTCCTAGTCACTCTCCCCCAGCCCTCCTAGTCACTCTCCCCCAGCCCTCTTCCCGGTCCCCTAGTCACTCTCCCCCAGCCCTCTTCTGAGTCCCCTAGTCACTCTCCCCAAGCCCTCATCCCAATCCCTAGTCACTCTCCCCAGCCCTCTTGCCAGTCCCTAGTCACTCTCCCCCAGCCCTCATTGCCAGGCCCCTAGTCACTCTCCCCCAGCCCTCTTGCCAGTCCCCTTAGTCACTCTCCCCCAGCCCGCTTCCCAGTCCCCTAGTCACTCTCCGCCAGCCCTCCTAGTCACTCTCCGCCAGCCTTCCTAGTCACTCTCCGCCAGCCTTCCTAGTCACTCTCCGCCAGCCTTCCTAGTCACTCTCCGCCAGCCCTCCTAGTCACTCTCCGCCAGCTCTCCTAGTCACTCTCCCCAGCCCTCTTCCCTGTCCCTAGTCACTCTCCCCCAGCCCTCCTAGTCACTCTCCCCCAGCCCTCCTAGTCACTCTCCCCAGCCCTCCTAGTCACTCTCACCCAGCCCTCCTAGTCCCTCTTCCCCAGCCCTCCTAGTCCCTCTCCCCCAGCCCTCCTAGTACCTCTCCCCCAGCCCTCCTAGTCACTCTCACCCAGCCCTCCTTCCAGTCCCCTAGTCACCCCCCAGCCCTCCTTCCAGTCCCCTAGTCACCCCCCAGCCTCTCCAGTACATAAACTAACTACCACCCCCAGTCCCTCCCCACAGCCCCTCAAGTCACTCTCCCCCAGCCCTCCTAGTCCCTCTCCCCAGCGTTCCTAGTCACTCCCCCAGCCCTCCTAAGCACTCTCCGCCAGCCCTCCTAAGCACTCTCCGCCAGCCCTCTTCCCGGTCCCCTAGTCACTCTCCCCAGCCCTCTTTCCAGTCCCCTAGTCACTCTCCCCCAGCCCTCTTTCCAGTCCCCTAGTCACTCTCCCCAGCCCTCATCCCAGTCCCCTAGTAATTCTCCCCCAGCCCTCATCCCAGTCCCCAATTCACTCTCCCCCAGCCCTCCTAGTCACTCTCCCCCAGCCCTCCTAGTCACTCTCACCCAGCCCTCCTTCCAGTCCCCTAGTCACCCCCCAGCCCTCCTTCCAGTCCCCTAGTCACTCTCACCCAGCCCTCCTAGTCCCTCTCCCCAGCCCAGCCCTCCTAGTCCCTCTCCCCCAGCCCTCCTAGTCCCTCTCCCCCAGCCCTCCTAGTCCCTCTCCCCCAGCCCTCCTAGTCCCTCCCCCAGCCCTCCTAGTCACTCTCCCCCAGCCCTCCTAGTCACTCTCCCCCAGCCCTCCTAGTCACTCTTCCCCAGCCCTCATAGTCACTCTCCCCCAGCCTTCCTAGTCACTCTCCCCCAGCCCTCTTCCCTGTCCCCTTAGACACTCTCCCCCAGCCCTCTTCCCAGCCCTCCAAGTCACTCTCCCCAGCCCTCCTAGTCACTCTCCCCAGCCCTCCCTAGTCACTCTCCCCAGCCCTCCTAGTCACTCTCCCCAGCCCTCCTAGTCACTCTCCCCCAGTCACTCTCCCCCAGCCCTCCTAGTCACTCTCCCCCAGCCCTCCTAGTCACTCTCCCCCAGCCCTCCTAGTCACTCTCCCCCAGCCCTCCTAGTCACTCTCCCCAGCCCTCCTAGTCACTCTCCCCAGCCCTCTCCCCCAGTCCCTAGTCACTCTCCCCCAGCCCTCTTGCCAGTCCCCTAGTCACTCTCCCCAGCCCTCTTCCCAGTCCCCTAGTCACTCTCCGCCAGCCCTCCCTAGTCACTCTCCCCCAGCCCCCTTCAGTCCCTAGTCACTCTCCCCAGCCTTCCTAGTCACTCTCCGCCAGCCTTCCTAGTCACTCTCCGCCAGCCCTCAAAGTCACTCCCCCAGCCTCAAAGTCACTCCCCAGCCCTCCAATTCACTCTCCCCAGCCCTCCTAGTCACTCTCCCCCAGCCCTCCTAGTCACTCTCCCCAGCCCTCTTCCCTGTCCCCTAGCCACTCTCCCCCAGCCCTCCTAGTCACTCTCCCCAGCCCTCCTAGTCACTCTCCCCAGCCCTCCTAGTCACTCTCCCCCAGCCCTCTTCCCCCTAGTCACTCTCCCCCAGCCCTCCTAGTCACTCTCCCCAGCCCTCCTAGTCACTCTCCCCCAGCCCTCCTAGTCACGCTCCCCCAGCCCTCTCTCCCCAGGTCCCCTAGTCACTCTCCCCAAGCCCTCATCCCAATCCCCTAGTCACTCTCCCCAGCCCTCTTGCCAGTCCCCTAGTCACTCTCCCCCAGCCCTCTTGCCAGTCCCCTAGTCACTCTCCCCCAGCCCGCTTCCCAGTCCCCTAGTCACTCTCCGCCAGCCCTCCTAGTCACTCTCCGCCATCCTTCCTAGTCACTCTCCGCCAGCCTTCCTAGTCACTCTCCGCCAGCCTTCCTAGTCACTCTCCGCCAGCCTTCCTAGTCACTCTCCGCCAGCCTTCCTAGTCACTCTCCGCCAGCCTTCCTAGTCACTCTCCGCCAGCCTTCCTAGTCACTCTCCGCCAGCTCTCCTAGTCACTCTCCGCCAGCTCTCCTAGTCACTCTCCGCCAGCCCTCCAAGTCACTCCCCCAGCCCTCCTAGTCACTCTCCCCCAGCCCTCCTAGTCACTCTCCCCCAGCCCTCTTCCCGGTCCCCTAGTCACTCTCCCCCAGCCCGCTTCTCCCAGTCCCTAGTCACTCTCCCCAGCCCTCCTCGTCACTCTCCCCAGCCCTCCTAGTCACTCTCCCCCAGCCCTCATCCCAATCCCCTAGTCACTCTCCCCCAGCCCTCTTCCCAGTCCCCTAGTCACTCTCCCCCAGCCCTCTTTCCAGTCCCGTAGTCACTCTCCCCAGCCCTCTTTCCAGTCCCTAGTCACGTTCCCCCAGCCCTCTTCCCCAGTCCCCTAGTCACTCTATCCCAGCCCCTTCCCAGTCCCTAGTCCTCCCCAGCCCTCCTAGTCACTCTCCCCAGCCCTCATCCCAATACCCTAGTCCCTCTCCCCCAGCCCTCCTAGTCACTCTCCCCCAGCCCTCATCCCAGCCCTCCTAGTCACTCTCCCCCAGCCCTCTTTCCAGTCCCTAGTCACTCTCCCCAGCCCTCTTTCCAGTCCCCTAGTCACTTCCCCCAGCCCTCTTCCCAGTCCCCTAGCCACTCTATCCCAGCCCGCTTCCCAGTCCCTTCGTCACTATCCCCCAGCCCTCCTAGTCACTCTCCCCAGCCCTCATCCCAATCCCTAGTCCCTCTCCCCCAGCCCTCCTAGTCACTCTCCCCCAGCCCTCATCCCAGTCCCTAGTCACTCTCCCCCAGCCCTCTTGCCAGTCCCCTAGTCACTCTCCCCCAGCCCTCTTCCCAGTCCCCTAGTCACTTTCCCCCAGCCCGCTTCCCAGTCCCTAGTCACTCTCCCCCAGCCCTCCTAGTCACTCTCCCCAGCCCTCCTAGTCACTCTCACCCAGCCCTCATCCCAATTCCTAGTCACTCTCCCCAGCCCTCTTTCCAGTCCCGTAGTCACTCCCCCAGCCCTCTTTCCAGTCCCCTAGTCACTCTCCCCAGCCCTCTTCCCTGTCCCCTAGTCACTTTCCCCAGCCCTCTTCCCTGTCCCCTAGTCACTCTCCCCCAGCCCTCCTAGTCACTCTCCGCCAGCCCTCCTAGTCCCTCTCCCCCATCCCTCCTAGTCCCTCTCCCCAGCCCCTTCCCAGTCCCCTAGTCACTCTCCCCAGCCTCTTCCAATCCCGTAGTCACTCTCCCCAGCCCTCTTTCCAGTCCCCTAGTCACTTTCCCCAGCCCTCTTCCCTGTCCCCTAGTCACTTTCCCCCAGCCCTCTTCCCTGTCCCCTAGTCACTCTCCCCCAGCCCCTTTCCAATCCCGTAGTCACTCCCCCAGCCCTCTTTCCAGTCCCCTAGTCACTTTCCCCCAGCCCTCATCCCAGGCCCCTAGTCCCCCAGCCCTCCTAGTCACTCTCCCCAGCCCTCATCCCAATTCCCTAGTCACTCTCCCCAGCCCTCTTGCCAGTCCCCTAGTCACTTTCCCCCAGCCCGCTTCCCAGTCCCCTAGTCACTCTCCCCCAGCCCTCCTAGTCACTCTCACCCAGCCCTCCTAGTCACTCTCACCCAGCCATCATCCCAGCCCCTAGTCACTCTCCCCCAGCCCTCTTTCCAGTCCCGTAGTCACCCCCCAGCCCTCTTTCCAGTCCCCTAGTCACTTTCCCCCAGCCCTCTTCTCTGTCCCCTAGTCACTCTCCCCCAGCCCTCCTAGTCACTCTCCCCAGCCCTCCTAGTCCCTCTCCCCCATCCCTCCTAGTCCCTCTCCCCCAGCCCCTCCCAGTCCCCTAGTCACTCTCCCCCAGCCCTCTTTCCAATCCCCTAGTCACTCTCCCCAGCCCTCTTTCCAGTCCCCTAGTCACTTCCCCCAGCCCTCTTCCCTGTCCCCTAGTCACTTTCCCCCAGCCCTCTTCCCTGTCCCCTAGTCACTTCCCCAGCCCTCTTCCCTGTCCCCTAGTCACTCTCCCCCAGCCCTCTTTTTCCAATCCCTAGTCACTCCCCCAGCCCTCTTTCCAGTCCCCTAGTCACTTTCCCCCAGCCCTCTTTCCAGTCCCCTAGTCACTCTCCCCCAGCCCTCTTCCCTGTCCCCTAGTCACTCTCCCCCAGCCCTCCTAGTCACTCTCCCCCAGCCCTCCTAGTCACTCTCCCCAGCCCTCCTAGTCACTCTCCCCCAGCCCTCCTAGTCACTCTCCCCCAGCCCTCCTAGTCACTCTCCCCAGCCCTCCTAGTCACTCTCACCCAGCCCTCCTAGTCACTCTCCCCCAGCCCTCCTAGTCCCCCTCTCCCCCAGCCCCAGCCCTCCTAGTACCTCTCCCCCAGCCCCAGCCCTCCTAGTACCTCTCCCCCAGCCCTCCTAGTCACTCTCCCCCAGCCCTCTTGCCAGTCCCCTAGTCCCTCTCCCCAGCCCTCCTAGTCACTCTCCCCAGCCCTCTTGCCAGTCCCCTAGTCCCTCTCCCCCAGCCCTCCTAGTCACTCTCCCCCAGCCCTCTTTCCAGTCCCCTAGTCCCTCTCCCCCAGCCCTCCTAGTCACTCTCTCCCCAGCCCTCTTGCCAGTCCCCTAGTCACTCTCCCCCAGCCCTCTTGCCAGTCCCCTAGTCACTTTCCCCCAGCCCGCTTCCCAGTCCCCTAGTCACTCTCCCCAGCCCTCCTAGTCACTCTCCCCCAGCCCTCTTAGACCATCTCCCCCAGCCCTCTTAGTCCCTCTCCCCCAGCCCTCCTAGTCCCTCTTCCCCAGCCCTCCTAGTCCCTCTCCCCAGCCCTCCTAGTCCCTCTCCCCCAGCCCTCCTAGTCCCTCTCCCCAGCCCTCCTAGTACCTCTCCCCCAGCCCTCCTAGTCACTCTCCCCCAGCCCTCTTGCCAGTCCCCTAGTCCCTCTCCCCCAGCCCTCCTAGTCACTCTCCCCAGCCCTCTTGCCAGTCCCTAGTCCCTCTCCCCCAGCCCTCCCTAGTCACTCTCCCCCAGCCCTCTTGCCAGCCCCCTAGTCACTCTCCCCCAGCCCTCTTGCCAGTCCCCTAGTCACTTTCCCCAGCCCTCTTCCCAGTCCCCTAGTCACTCTCCCCAGCCCTCCTAGTCACTCTCCCCCAGCCCTCCTAGTCCTCTCCCCAGCCCTCTTAGTCCCTCTCCCCCAGCCCTCTTAGTCCCTCTCCCCCAGCCCTCTTAGTCCCTCTCCCCAGCCCTCCTAGTCCCTCTCCCCCCAGCCCTCCTAGTCCCTCTCCCCTAGCCCTCCTAGTCCTCTCCCCAGCCCTCCCAGTCCCTTCGTCACTATCCCCCAGCCCTCCTAGTCACTCTCCAGCCCTCATCCCTACCCTAGTCCCTCCCCCAGCCCTCCTAGTCACTCTCCCCAGCCCTCATCCCCTCCTAGTCACTCTCCCCAGCCCTCTTGCCAGTCCCCTAGTCACTCTCCCCCAGCCCTCTTGCCAGTCCCCTAGTCACTTCCCCCAGCCCTCCCCAGCCCCTTCCCAGTCCCCTAGTCACTCTCCCCCAGCCCTCCTAGTCACTCTCCCCCAGCCCTCCTAGTCACTCTCCCCCAGCCCTCATCCCAATTCCCTAGTCACTCTCCCCCAGCCCAGTCCCTAGTCACTCTCCCCCAGCCCTCTTTCCAGTCCCCTAGTCACTTTCCCCCAGCCCCTTCCCTGTCCCCTAGTCACTCTCCCCCAGCCCTCTTCCCTGTCCCCTAGTCCCTCCCCCAGCCCTCCTAGTCACTCTCCGCCAGCCCTCCTAGTCCCTCTCCCCCAGCCCTCCTAGTCCCTCTCCCCCAGCCCTTCCCCAGTCCCTAGTCACTCTCAACCAGCCCCAGCCCTTTCCAGCCCTCCTAGTCACTCTCCCAGCCTCTCTTCCAGTCCCCTAGTCACTCTCCCCCAGCCCTTCCTGTCCCCTAGTCACTTTCCCCAGCCCTCTTCCCCAGTCCCCTAGTCACTCTCCCCCAGCCCCCTTTTCCAATCCCTAGTCACTCTCCCCCAGCCCTCTTCCAGTCCCCTAGTCACTTCTCCCCCAGCCCTCATCCCAGCCCTCCTAGTCCCTCTCCCCCAGCCCCCTAGTCACTCTCCCCAGCCCTCATCCCCCCCTAGTCACTCTCCCCCAGCCCTCTTCCAGTCCCCTAGTCACTCTCCCCAGCCCTCTTGCCAGTCCCCTAGTCACTCTCCCCCAGCTTCCCCCAGTCCCCTAGTCACTCTCCCCCAGCCCTCCTAGTCACTCTCCCCCAGCCCCCTAGTCTTCCCCAGCCCAGTCCCTAGTCACTCTCCCCCAGCCCTCCTTCCAGTCCCTAGTCACCCCCAGCCCTCTTTCCAGTCCCCTAGTCACTTTCCCCACTCTCCCCAGCCCCCTAGTCCTCTCCCCCAGCCCTCCTAGTCCCTCTCCAGCCCCAGCCCTCCTAGTCCCCTCCCCAGCCCTCCTAGTCCCTCTCCCCCAGCCCTCTTCCCAGTCCCCTAGTCACTCTCCCCCCAGCCCTCTTCCAGTCCCTCTCCCCAGCCCTCTTCCAGTCCCCTAGTCCTCTCCCCCAGCCCTCTAGTCCCTGTCCCCCAGTCACTTTCCCCCAGCCCTCTCCCCTGTCCCCTAGTCACTTCCCCCAGCCCTCTTAGTCCCTAGTCACTCTCCCCAGCCCTCTTTTCCAATCCCTAGTCACTCCCCCAGCCCTCTTTCCAGTCCCCTAGTCACTTTCCCCCAGCCCTCTTTCCAGTCCCCTAGTCACTCTCCCCCAGCCCTCCCTGTCCCCTAGTCACTCTCCCCAGCCCTCCTAGTCACTCTCTCCCAGCCCTCCTAGTCCTCTCCCCAGCCCTCCTAGTCCTCTCCCCCAGCCCTCCTAGTCACTCTCCCCCAGCCCTCCTAGTCACTCTCCCCCAGCCCTCCTAGTCCCCACCCAGCCCTCCTAGTCCCTCTCCCCCAGCCCTCCTAGTCCCTCTCCCCAGCCCCAGCCCTCCTAGTCCCTCCCCCCCCCAGCCCTCCTAGTACCTCTCCCCAGCCCTCCTAGTCACTCTCCCCCAGCCCTCCCAGTCCCCTAGTCCCTCTCCCCAGCCCTCCTAGTCACTCCCCCCCAGCCCCTAGTCCCTCTCCCCCAGTCCCCTAGTCCCTCTCCCCCAGCCCTCCTAGTCACTAGTCCTCCCCAGCCCTCTTTCCAGTCCCCTAGTCCCCTCTCCCCCAGCCCTCCTAGTCACTCTCCCCCAGCCCTCTTGCCAGTCCCCTAGTCACTCTCCCCCAGCCCTCTTGCCAGTCCCCTAGTCACTTTCCCCCAGCCCGCTTCCCAGTCCCCTAGTCACTCTCCCCCAGCCCTCCTAGTCACTCTCCCCCAGCCCTCTTAGACCCTCTCCCCCAGCCCTCTTAGTCCCTCTCCCCCAGCCCTCCTAGTCCCTCTTCCCCAGCCCTCCTAGTCCCTCTCCCCCAGCCCTCCTAGTCCCTCTCCCCCAGCCCTCCTAGTCCCTCTCCCCCAGCCCTCCTAGTCTCCCCCAGCCCTCCTAGTCACTCTCCCCAGCCCTCTTGCCAGTCCCCTAGTCCTCTCCCCCAGCCCTCCTAGTCACTCTCCCCCAGCCCTCTTGCCAGTCCCTAGTCCCTCTCCCCAGCCCTCCTAGTCACTCTCCCCCAGCCCTCTTGCCAGTCCCCTAGTCACTCTCCCCCAGCCCTCTTGCCAGTCCCCTAGTCACTTTCCCCAGCCCTCTTCCCAGTCCCCTAGTCACTCTCCCCCAGCCCTCCTAGTCACTCTCCCCCAGCCCTCTTAGTCCCTCTCCCCCAGCCCTCTTAGTCCCTCTCCCCAGCCCTCTTAGTCCCTCTCCCCCAGCCCTCTTAGTCCCTCTCCCCAGCCCTCCTAGTCCCTCTCCCCCAGCCCTCCTAGTCCCTCTCCCCTAGCCCTCCTAGTCCCTCTCCCCAGCCCTCCTAGTCCCTCTCCCCAGCCCTCCTAGTCCCTCTCCCCTAGTCCCTCTCCCCAGCCCTCCTCGTCGCCCTCCTAGTACCTCTCTCCCCAGCCCTCCTAGTCCCTCTCCCCCAGCCCTCCTAGTCCCTCTCCCCAGCCCTCCTAGTCCCTCTCCCCAGCCCTCCTAGTCCCTCTCCCCCAGCCCTCCTAGTCACTCTCCCCCAGCCCTCTTGCCAGTCCCCTAGTCCCTCTCCCCCAGCCCTCCTAGTCACTCTCCCCCAGCCCTCTTGCCAGTCCCCTAGTCCCTCTCCCCCAGCCCTCCTAGTCACTCTCCCCCAGCCCTCTTGCCAGTCCCCCTAGTCACTCTCCCCCAGCCCTCTTGCCAGTCCCCTAGTCACTTTCCCCCAGCCCGCTTCCCAGTCCCCTAGTCACTCTCCCCCAGCCCTCCTAGTCCTCTCCCCAGCCCTCTTAGTCCCTCTCCCCAGCCCTCTTAGTCCCTCTCCCCCAGCCCTCTTAGTCCCTCTCCCCAGCCCTCTTAGTCCCTCTCCCCCAGCCCTCTTAGTCCCTCTCCCCCAGCCCTCCTAGTCCCTCTCCCCTAGCCCTCCTAGTCCCTCTCCCCAGCCCTCCTAGTCCCTCTCCCCTAGCCCTCCTAGTCCCTCTCCCCCAGCCCTCCTAGTCCCTCTCCCCCAGCCCTCTTCCCAGTCCCCTAGTCACTCTCCCCCAGCCCTCTTTCCAATCCCGTAGTCACTCCCCCAGCCCTCTTTCCAGTCCCTAGTCACTTTCCCCCAGCCCCTTCCCTGTCCCCTAGTCACTTTCCCCCAGCCCTCTTCCCTGTCCCCTAGTCACTTTCCCCAGCCCTCTTCCCTAGTCACTCTCCCCCAGCCCTCTTTTCCAAACCCGTAGTCACTCCCCCAGCCCTCTTCCAGTCCCCTAGTCACTTTCCCCAGCCCTCTTTCCAGTCCCCTAGTCACTCTCCCCAGCCCTCTTCCCTGTCCCCTAGTCACTCTCCCCCAGCCCTCCTAGTCACTCTCTCCCAGCCCTCCTAGTCACTCTCCCCCAGCCCTCCTAGTCACTCTCCCCCAGCCCTCCTAGTCACTCTCCCCAGCCCTCCTAGTCACTCTCCCCCAGCCCCTAGTCACTCTCCCCCAGCCCTCCTAGTCACTCTCACCCAGCCCTCCTAGTCACTCTCCCCCAGCCCTCCTAGTCCCTCTCCCCCAGCCCCAGCCCTCCTAATACCTCTCCCCAGCCCCAGCCCTCCTAATACCTCTCCCCCAGCCCTCCTAGTCACTCTCCCCCAGCCCTCCTAGTCACTCTCCCCCAGCCCTCTTGCCAGTCCCCTAGTCCCTCTCCCCAGCCCTCCTAGTCACTCTCCCCCAGCCCTCTTGCCAGTCCCCTAGTCCCTCTCCCCCAGCCCTCCTAGTCACTCTCCCCCAGCCCTCTTTCCAGTCCCTAGTCCCTCTCCCCCAGCCCTCCTAGTCACTCTCCCCAACCCTCTTGCCAGTCCCCTAGTCACTCTCCCCCAGCCCTCTTGCCAGTCCCCTAGTCACTTTCCCCAGCCCGCTTCCCAGTCCCTAGTCACTCTCCCCAGCCCTCCTAGTCACCTCCCCAGCCCTCTAGACCCTCTCCCCAGCCCTCTTAGTCCCTCTCCCCCAGCCCTCCTAGTCCCTCTTCCCCAGCCCTCCTAGTCACTCTCACCCAGCCCTCCTAGTCCTCTCCCCAGCCCTCCTAGTCCCTCTCCCCCAGCCCTCCTAGTACCCTCCCCCAGCCCTCCTAGTCACTCTCCCCCAGCCCTCTTGCCAGTCCCCTAGTCCCTCTCCCCCAGCCCTCCTAGTCACTCTCCCCCAGCCCTCTTGCCAGTCCCTAGTCCCTCTCCCCCAGCCCTCCTAGTCACTCTCCCCCAGCCCTCTTGCCAGTCCCCTAGTCACTCTCTCCCAGCCCTCTTGCCAGTCCCCTAGTCACTTTCCCCCAGCCCGCTTCCCAGTCCCTAGTCACTCTCCCCCAGCCCTCCTAGTCCCTCTCCCCCAGCCCTCTTAGTCCCTCTCCCCAGCCCTCTTAGTCCCTCTCCCCAGCCCTCTTAGTCCCTCTCCCCCAGCCCTCTTAGTCCCTCTCCCCAGCCCTCCTAGTCCCTCTCCCCAGCCCTCCTAGTCCCTCTCCCCCAGCCCCTCCTAGTCCCTCTCCCCCAGCCCTCCTAGTCCCTCTCCCCCAGCCCTCCTAGTCCCCTCTCCCCAGCCCTCCTAGTCCCTCTCCCCCAGCCTCCTCGTCAGCCCTCTAGTCCCTCTCAGCCCCAGCCCTCCTAGTCCCTCTCCCCAGCCCTCCTAGTCCCTCTCCCCCAGCCCTCCTAGTCCCTCTCCCCCAGCCCTCCTAGTCCCTCTCCCCCAGCCCTCCTAGTCCCTCTCCCCCAGCCCTCCTAGTCCCTCTCCCCCAGCCCTCCTAGTCCCTCCCCCCAGCAGTACTCACCTTGCCACATAGCTGAGTATGTGTGCCCGGATCACCATGCCCGCCTGTCTCCGCACCACTTCCCTCTCCTTCTCCAGCCGGTGTTCCAGCTCTTCCTTCAGGAACACCTGCAAGACATGACGCGCGGCACGGCCAGTCAGAGATAGGGATGGAGGTTAGGTCCGCACGGCCGGCACGGCACGGCCCGGCCCACACGGCACGGCCAGGCAGAGAGAGGGATGGAGGTTAGTTCCTGTAGGGTAGTTAGTTATTCTTGAGAAGGTCTGAATGCAGTCCGTTTAAGCACAGCTGTTTGCTGCAGAGCTCCTAGCTGTTAGCTACGCTTCCCTGCCAGCTACTCTCACTGCTAGCTACCCTTCACTGCTAGCTACCCTTCCCTGCTAGCTACCCTTCACTGCTAGCTACTCTTCACTGCTAGCTACCCTTCACTGCTAGCTACCCTTCCCTGCTAGCTACTCTTCCCTGCTAGCTACTCTTCCCTGCTAGCTACTCTTCCCTGCTAGCTACTCTTCCCTGCTAGCTACTCTCCCCTGCTAGCTACTCTTCCCTGCTACTCTCACTGTTAGCTACTCTTCCCTGCTACTCTTCCTCTCTCTGGGATAAGTCCTCTTGATAAGGACTGGGACCGACCGGTGCTGGTTTCAGCTACTCTGACAGAGCTATAGCTACTTTCCTGGCTATTCTCCCTGACAGTCACTGCAGAGAGCCCAGCGGAACACTATGACGGTGCTGCTACTGCAAAGAGTCAGTGTTGTGTTGTTAGTCCCACAGCTAACATCCTGTCTGTGTTCTGGCTCTCTGGCTTCTTACTGATTACTAAGGGAGAGACAGGAGGGGAGGAGGCAGGGCGAGAGAGAGAGAGAGGAGGAGGCAGGGCGAGAGAGAGAGAGAGGAGGAGGCAGGGCGAGAGAGAGAGAGAG
Source organism: Oncorhynchus nerka (assembly GCF_034236695.1). NCBI lineage: Eukaryota > Metazoa > Chordata > Actinopteri > Salmoniformes > Salmonidae > Oncorhynchus > Oncorhynchus nerka. The sequence goes on from NC_088396.1 coordinate 56,852,355, forward strand.
GAGGAGGCAGGGCGAGAGAGAGAGAGAGAGAGGAGGAGGAGAGAGAGAGAGAGAGAGGAGGAGGCAGGGAGAGAGAGAGAGAGGAGGAGGCAGGGAGAGAGAGAGAGAGGAGGAGGAGGCAGAGGAGAGAGGAGGAGGCAGAGAGAGAGAGAGGAGGAGGCAGGGAGAGAGAGAGAGGAGGAGGCAGGGAGAGAGAGAGAGGAGGAGGCAGGGAGAGAGAGAGGAGGAGGCAGGGATAGAGAGAGAGGAGGAGGCAGGGATAGAGAGAGGAGGAGGAGGCAGGGAGAGAGAGAGAGGAGGAGGCAGGGAGAGAGAGAGAGAGAGAGAGGAGGAGGCAGGGAGAGAGAGAGAGAGAGGAGGAGGCAGGGGAGAGAGAGAGAGGAGGAGGCAGGGGAGAGAGAGAGAGGAGGAGGCAGGGAGAGAGAGAGAGAGAGGAGGAGGCAGGGAGAGAGAGAGGAAGAGGCAGGGAGAGAGAGAGAGGAGGAGGCAGGGAGAGAGAGAGAGGAGGAGGCAGGGAGAGAGAGAGAGGAGGAGGCAGGAGAGAGAGAGAGGAGGAGGCAGGGAGAGAGAGAGGAGAGAGAGAGAGAGAGAGAGAGAGAGAGAGAGGAGAGAGAGAGAGAGAGGAGGAGGCAGAGAGAGAGAGAGAGAGAGGAGGAGGCAGGGAGAGAGAGAGAGGAGGAGGCAGAGAGAGAGAGAGAGAGAGGAGGAGGCAGGGAGGGAGAGGAGGAGGCAGGGAGAGAGAGAGAGAGGAGGAGGCAGGGAGAGAGAGAGAGAGGAGGAGGCAGGGGAGAGAGAGAGAGGAGGAGGCAGGGGAGAGAGAGAGAGAGGAGGAGGAGGCAGGGCGAGAGAGAGAGAGGAGGAGGCAGGGAGAGAGAGAGAGAGGAGGCAGGGAGAGAGAGAGAGGAGGAGGCAGGGAGAGAGAGGGAGGAGGCAGGGAGAGAGAGAGGAGGGAGGCAGGGAGAGAGAGAGAGAGAGGAGGAGGCAGGGAGGGAGAGAGAGGAGGAGGCAGGGAGAGAGAGAGAGAGGAGGAAGCAGGGGAGAGAGAGAGAGGAGGAGGCAGGGAGAGAGAGAGAGGAGGAGGCAGGGAGAGAGAGAGAGGAGGAGGCAGGGAGAGAGAGAGGAGGAGGAGGGAGAGAGAGAGAGGAGGAGGCAGGGAGAGAGAGAGAGAGAGAGAGAGAGGAGGAGGCAGGGAGAGAGAGAGAGGAGGAGGCAGGGAGAAAGAGAGAGGAGGAGGCAGGGAGAGAGAGAGAGAGGAGGAGGCAGGGAGAGAGAGAGAGAGGAGGAGGCAGGGGAGAGAGAGAGGAAGAGGCAGGGAGAGAGAGAGAGGAGGAGGCAGGAGAGAGAGAGAGGAGGAGGCAGGGAGAGAGAGAGAGGAGGAGGCAGGGAGAGAGAGAGAGGAGGAGGCAGGGGAGAGAGAGAGAGAGAGAGAGAGAGAGAGAGAGAGAGAGAGAGAGAGAGGAGGAGGCAGAGAGAGAGAGAGAGAGAGGAGGAGGCAGGAGAGAGAGAGGAGGAGGCAGGGGAGAGAGAGAGAGAGAGAGGAGGATGCAGGGAGAGAGAGGAGGAGGCAGGGAGAGAGAGAGAGAGAGGAGGCAGGGAGAGAGAGGAGGCAGGGAGAGAGAGAGAGAGAGAGGAGGCAGGGAGAGAGAGAGAGAGAGGAGGAGGCAGGGAGAGAGAGAGAGAGAGGAGGCAGGGAGAGAGAGAGAGAGGAGGCAGGGAGAGAGAGAGAGAGAGGAGGAGGCAGGGAGAGAGAGATAGAGAGGAGGAGGCAGAGAGAGAGAGAGAGAGAGAGAGAGGAGGAGGCAGAGAGAGAGAGAGAGGAGGAGGCAGGGAGAGAGAGAGAGGAGGAGGCAGGGAGAGAGAGAGAGAGAGAGAGAGAGAGAGGAGGAGGCAGGGAGAGAGAGAGGAGGAGGCAGGGAGAGAGAGAGAGAGGAGGAGGCAGGGAGAGAGAGAGAGAGAGAGGAGGCAGGGAGAGAGAGAGAGAGAGGAGGAGGCAGGGAGAGAGAGAGAGAGAGAGGAGGAGGCAGGGAGAGAGAGAGAGAGAGAGGAGGAGGCAGGGAGAGAGAGAGAGAGAGAGGAGGCAGGGAGAGAGAGAGAGGAGGAGGCAGGGAGAGAGAGAGAGAGAGAGAGAGGAGGAGGCAGGGAGGGAGAGAGAGAGGAGGAGGCAGGGAGAGAGAGAGAGAGAGAGGAGGCAGGGAGAGAGAGAGGAGGAGGAGGCAGGGAGAGAGAGAGAGAGAGAGGAGGCAGGGAGAGAGAGAGAGGAGGAGGAGGCAGGGAGAGAGAGAAAGAAAGAGACAGACTGGTTGGGTTGGGAGGTGCACAGGCAGAGAGAGAGATTGAAATTGAAAGGGAGAGACACTAGAGGGGAGGGGAGGGGCGGGGATGGCACTCCGCCAAGAGCAGACCATTCCCCTCCTCCCATGAAAGAGCATTCCACTGGGTCTAGATAAGCTTCCCTGACTGAAAACTGCAGGTTTATCAGCTCCTGTTAACTGGGCCAGATGTTCCAGTAATCACAGTCACACAGCTGCAGCCCTGCTACTCCCACCCTGCTCTCCCCCACACTGCCCCCCCCATACCTGCTCCCTCCAGCCCTTATCCCCCGCCCGCTCCCCCCCACTCTGCTCCCCCAGGCCTGCTCCCCCAGCCCTCTACCCCCCAACCCTCTTCTCTGTCCCATCCCCACCCCCACCCCTCTTCTCTATCCCATCCCCCATCCCCTGTCCCATCCCCATCCCCACCCCCACCCCTGTTCTCTGTCCCATCCCCACCCCCTCCCCTCTATCCCATCCCCCATCCCCACCCCCACCCCTGTTCTCTGTCCCATACCCACCCCTCCCTCTATCCCATCCCCCCTCCCCTGTCCCACCCCACCCCCACCCCTGTTCTCTGTCCCATCCCCCTCCCCTGTCCCATCCCCCCCCCTACCCTGTCCCATCCCCCTCCCCTGTCCCATCCCCATCCCCACCCCCACCCCTGTTCTCTGTCCCACCCCCTCCCCTGTCCCACCCCCACCCCCGTTCTCGGTCCCATCCCCCCTCCCCTGTCCCATCCCCCTCCCCTGTCCCATCCCCACCCCCGTTCTCTGTCCCATCCCCCCTCCCCTGTCCCATCCCCACCCCCAACCCTCTTCTCTATCCCCACCCCCTGTCCCATCCCCCCCTCCCCTGTCCCATCCCCCACCCCCAACCCCTGTCCCATCCCCACCCCCTGTCCCATCCCCCTCCCTGTCCCATCCCCTGTCCCATCCCCATCCCCATCCCCATCCCCCCGTTCTCTGTCCCATCCCCCCTCCCCTGTCCCATCCCCCTCCCCTGTCCCATCCCCACCCCCCGTCCCATCCCCACCCCCAACCCTCTTCTCTATCCCCACCCCCTGTCCCATCCCCACCCCCTGTCCCATCCCCACCCCTACCCTCCTCCCCTGTCCCATCCCCACCCCCTGTCCCATCCCCACCCCCTACCCTCTTCTCTGTCCCATCCCCCTCCTCACCTGTCCCATCCCCATCCCCCCCTGTCCCATCCCCACCCCCTACCCTCTTCTCTATCCCACCCCCCAGCTCCCCAACCCTCTTCTCTATCCCACCCCCAGCTCCCCACAACCCTCTTCTCTATCCCATCCCCATCCCAGCTCCCCAACCCTCTTCTCTATCCCATCCCCATCCCCAGCTCCTGTTTCTCCTCTACACTTTCCGAGTCGCAGAGAGGAAGCTCCCTGGACAACATCCTTCCTTCCCACATCCGATGCTGCCACCCTACCATGTGGTCCTAGCTTCCTCATCACACAATCAGACATGGATATAATTAGACTGTTTCTACACAGGAAATGCAATCCCAACCTCTACTTTCAAACCCACCTGACTTTCCTAACTTTAACCACAAAAATATGGCACTGATAACCAAAACACTAACGCACAAAGGCACAACACATAATTGTGGGCACTAACATTACACTGTCAAACTACCACTACATTACACTGTCAATAAACTACCACTACATTACACGGTCAATAAACTACCACTACATTACACGGTCAATAAACTACCACTACATTACACTGTCAATAAACTACCACTACATTACACAGTCAATAAACTACCACTATATTACAGGGTCAATAAACTACCACTACATTACACGGTCAATAAACTACCACTACATTACACGGTCAATAAACTACCACTACAGGGTCAATAAACTACCACTACATTACAGGGTCAATAAACTACCACTACATTACAGGGTCAATAAACTACCACTACAGGGTCAATAAACTACCACTACAGGGTCAATAAACTACCACTACAGGGTCAATAAACTACCACTACATTACACGGTCAATAAACTACCACTACATTACACGGTCAATAAACTACCACTACAGGGTCAACAAACTACCAACTACATTACACGGTCAATAAACTACCACTACATTACACGGTCAATAAACTACCACTACATTACACAGTCAATAAACTACCACTACACGGTCAATAAACTACCACTACATTACACGGTCAATAAACTACCACTACACGGTCAATAAACTACCACTACATTACACGGTCAATAAACTACCACTACATTACACGGTCAATAAACTACCACTACAGGGTCAATAAACGACCCCTACATTACACGGTCAATAAACTACCACTACAGGGTCAATAAACTACCACTACATTACACAGTCAATAAACTACCACTACACGGTCAATAAACTACCACTACATTACACGGTCAATAAACTACCACTACACGGTCAATAAACTACCACTACATTACACGGTCAATAAACTACCACTACATTACAGGGTCAATAAACTACCACTACATTACACGGTCAATAAACTACCACTACATTACACGGTCAATAAACTACCACTACATTACACTGTCAATAAACTACCACTACAGGGTCAATAAACTACCACTACAGGGTCAAATAAACTACCACTACATTACACGGTCAATAAACTACCACTACATTACACGGTCAATAAACTACCACTACAGGGTCAATAAACTACCACTACAGGGTCAATAAACTACCACCACAGGGTCAATAAACTACCACTACATTACACGGTCAATAAACTACCACTACAGGGTCAATAAACTACCACTACATTACACGGTCAATAAACTACCACTACAGGGTCAACAAACTACCAACTACATTACACGGTCAATAAACTACCACTACATTACACAGTCAATAAACTACCACTACATTACACAGTCAATAAACTACCACTACATTACACGGTCAATAAACTACCACTACAGGGTCAATAAACTACCAACTACATTACACGGTCAATAAACTACCACTACAGGGTCAACAAACTACCAACTACATTACACGGTCAATAAACTACCACTACATTACACAGTCAATAAACTACCACTACATTACACGGTCAATAAACTACCACTACAGGGTCAACAAACAACCACTACATTACAGGGTCAATAAACTACCACTACACGGTCAACAAACTACCACTACAGGGTCAATAAACTACCACTACATTACAGGGTCAATAAACTACCACTACATTACAGGGTCAATAAACTACCACTACAGGGTCAATAAACTACCACTACATTACACTGTCAAACTACCACTACATTACACGGTCAATAAACTACCACTACATTACACGGTCAATAAACTACCATTACATTACACGGTCAATAAACTACCACTACAGGGTCAATAAACTACCACTACATTACACTGTCAAAGTACCACTACATTACAGGGTCAATAAACTACCACTACATTACAGGGTCAATAAACTACCACTACATTACACTGTCAATAAACTACCACTACAGGGTCAATAAACTACCACTACATTACAGGGTCAATAAACTACCACTACAGGGTCAATAAACTACCACTACATTACAGGGTCAATAAACTACCACTACATTACACGGTCAATAAACTACCACTACATTACACGGTCAATAAACTACCACTACATTACACGGTCAATAAACTACCATTACATTACACAGTCAATAAACTACCACTACATTACAGGGTCAATAAACTACCACTACAGGGTCAATAAACTACCACTACAGGGTCAATAAACTACCACTACATTACACGGTCAATAAACTACCACTACATTACACGGTCAATAAACTACCACTACATTACAGGGTCAATAAACTACCACTACAGGGTCAATAAACTACCACTACAGGATCAATAAACTACCACTACATTACACAGTCAATAAACTACCACTACATTACACGGTTAATAAACTACCACTACACGGTCAATAAACTACCACTACATTACAGGGTCAATAAACTACCACTACAGGGTCAACAAACTACCACTACATTACACGGTCAATAAACTACCACTACAGGGTCAATAAACTACCACTACATTACACGGTTAATAAACTACCACTACAGGGTCAATAAACTACCACTACATTACACGGTCAATAAACTACCACTACAGGGTCAACAAACTACCACTACAGGGTCAATAAACTACCACTACATTACACAGTCAATAAACTACCACTACAGGGTCAATAAACTACCACTACATTACAGGGTCAATAAACTACCACTACATTACAGGGTCAATAAACTACCACTACAGGGTCAATAAACTACCACTACATTACACTGTCAAACTACCACTACATTACACGGTCAATAAACTACCACTACATTACACGGTCAATAAACTACCATTACATTACACGGTCAATAAACTACCACTACAGGGTCAATAAACTACCACTACATTACACTGTCAAAGTACCACTATATTACACGGTCAATAAACTACCACTACATTACAGGGTCAATAAACTACCACTACATTACACGGTTAATAAACTACATTACACGGTCAATAAACTACCACTACATTACACGGTCAATAAACTACCACTACATTACACTGTCAATAAACTACCACTACAGGGTCAATAAACTACCACTACATTACAGGGTCAATAAACTACCACTACAGGGTCAATAAACTACCACTACAAGGTCAATAAACTACCACTACATTACAGGGTCAATAAACTACCACTACATTACAGGGTCAATAAACTACCACTACAGGGTCAATAAACTACCACTACATTACACTGTCAAACTACCACTACATTACACGGTCAATAAACTACCATTACATTACACAGTCAATAAACTACCACTACATTACAGGGTCAATAAACTACCACTACAGGGTCAATAAACTACCACTACAGGGTCAATAAACTACCACTACATTACACGGTCAATAAACTACCACTACATTACAGGGTCAATAAACTACCACTACAGGGTCAATAAACTACCACTACAGGGTCAATAAACTACCACTACATTACACAGTCAATAAACTACCACTACATTACACGGTCAATAAACTACCACTACACGGTCAATAAACTACCACTACATTACAGGGTCAATAAACTACCACTACATTACACGGTTAATAAACTACCACTACAGGGTCAATAAACTACCACTACATTACACGGTCAATAAACTACCACTACAGGGTCAACAAACTACCACTACAGGGTCAATAAACTACCACTACATTACACAGTCAATAAACTACCACTACAGGGTCAATAAACTACCACTACATTACAGGGTCAATAAACTACCACTACATTACACTGTCAAACTACCACTACATTACACGGTCAATAAACTACCACTACATTACACGGTCAATAAACTACCACTACATTACACGGTCAATAAACTACCACTACATTACACGGTCAATAAACTACCATTACATTACACAGTCAATAAACTACCACTACATTACAGGGTCAATAAACTACCACTACATTACAGGGTCAATAAACTACCACTACAGGGTCAATAAACTACCACTACATTACACGGTCAATAAACTACCACTACATTATACGGTCAATAAACTACCACTACATTACAGGGTCAATAAACTACCACTACATTACAGGGTCAATAAACTACCACTACAGGGTCAATAAACTACCACTACAGGGTCAATAAACTACCACTACATTACACAGTCAATAAACTACCACTACATTACACAGTCAATAAACTACCACTACATTACACGGTCAATAAACTACCACTACATTACAGGGTCAATAAACTACCACTACATTACAGGGTCAACAAACTACCACTACATTACACGGTCAATAAACTACCACTACATTACACGGTCAATAAACTACCACTACAGGGTCAATAAACTACCACTACATTACACGGTCAATAAACTACCACTACAGGGTCAATAAACTACCACTACATTACACGGTCAATAAACTACCACTACACGGTCAATAAACTACCACTACACGGTCAATAAACTACCACTACATTACACGGTCAATAAACTACCACTACATTACACGGTCAATAAACTACCACTACATTACACGGTCAATAAATTACCACTACATTACACGGTCAATAAACTACCACTACATTACAGGGTCAATAAACTACCACTACATTACAGGGTCAATAAACTACCACTACATTACACGGTCAATAAACTACCACTACACGGTCAATAAACTACCACTACACGGTCAATAAACTACCACTACATTACACTGTCAATAAACTACCACTACACGGTCAATAAACTACCACTACATTACACGGTCAATAAACTACCACTACACGGTCAATAAACTACCACTACATTACACAGTCAATAAACTACCACTACATTACACGGTCAATAAACTACCACTACATTACACGGTCAATAAACTACCACTACATTACACGGTCAATAAACTACCACTACATTACACAGTCAATAAACTACCACTACAGGGTCAATAAACTACCACTACATTACACGGTCAATAAACTACCACTACAGGGTCAATAAACTACCACTACATTACACAGTCAATAAACTACCACTACACGGTCAATAAACTACCACTACATTACACGGTCAATAAACTACCACTACATTACACGGTCAATAAACTACCACTACATTACACGGTCAATAAACTACCACTACATTACACAGTCAATAAACTACCACTACATTACAGGGTCAATAAACTACCACTACATTACACTGTCAATAAACTACCACTACAGGGTCAATAAACTACCACTACAGGGTCAAATAAACTACCACTACATTACACGGTCAATAAACTACCACTACAGGGTCAATAAACTACCACTACAGGGTCAATAAACTACCACCACAGGGTCAATAAACTACCACTACATTACACGGTCAATAAACTACCACTACATTACACAGTCAATAAACTACCACTACATTACAGGGTCAATAAACTACCACTACATTACAGGGTCAATAAACTACCACTACATTACAGGGTCAATAAACTACCACTACATTACACGGTCAATAAACTACCACTACATTACACAGTCAATAAACTACCACTACAGGGTCAATAAACTACCACTACACTGTCATTAAACTACCACTAGATTACACGGTCAATAAACTACCACTACAGGGTCAATAAACTACCACTACATGGTCAATAAACTACCATTACACTGTCAATAAACTACCACTACATTACACTGTCAATAAACTACCACTACATTACACTGTCAATAAACTACCACTACATTACACGGTCAATAAACTACCACTACAGGGTCAATAAACTACCACTACAGGGTCAATAAACTACCACTACACGGTCAATAAACTACCACTACATTACACGGTCAATAAACTACCACTACATTACAGGGTCAATAAACTACCACTACATTACACGGTCAATAAACTGCCACTATATTACACGGTCAATAAACTACCACTACATTACAGGGTCAATAAACACCACTACAGGGTCAACAAACTACCACTACAGGGTCACTAGGGTAGCCTAGTGGTTAGAGCGTTGGACTAGTAACTGGAAGGTTACAAGTTCAAATCCCCGAGCTGACAAGGCACAAATCTGTCGTTCTGTCGTTCTGCCCCTGAACAGGAATTTGTTTTTAACTGACCTGACTAGTTAAATAAAGGTTAAATAAAGTAAAAATCACTCTGGGGGTTCCACACACACAGACCACCAGTCATGTCCTCTAATCCACATATGGACTCTCTGCCTGGCCTTTACCCCTGTGGTCAGTCATATGGTCTCTTTCACCACTGATGTCCTGCACCCTATTACAGTGTCACGGATCAAACACTAAGTTAGAGGTGTCCTGCACCCTATTACAGTGTGTCACGGATCAACACCCTGTCGTTCTCAACTAACATCAAGGCGGTGGCCCGTTCCTGTAGGTTCATGCTCTACAACATCCGCAGAGTACGACCCTGCCTCACACAGGAAGCGGCGCAGGTCCTAATCCAGGCACTTGTCATCTCCCGTCTGGATTACTGCAACTCGCTGTTGGCTGGGCTCCCTGCCTGTGCCATTAAACCCCTACAACTCATCCAGAACGCCGCAGCCCGTCTGGTGTTCAACCTTCCCAAGTTCTCTCACGTCACCCCGCTCCTCCGCTCTCTCCACTGGCTTCCAGTTGAAGCTCGCATCCGCTACAAGACCATGGTGCTTGCCTACAGAGCTGTGAGGGGAACGGCACCTCAGTACCTCCAGGCTCTGATCAGACCCTACACCCAAACAAGGGCACTGCGTTCATCCACCTCTGGCCTGCTCGCCTCCCTACCACTGAGGAAGTACAGTTCCCGCTCAGCCCAGTCAAAACTGTTCGCTGCTCTGGCCCCCCAATGGTGGAACAAACTCCCTCACGACGCCAGGACAGCGGAGTCAATCACCACCTTCCGGAGACACCTGAAACCCCACCTCTTTAAGGAATACCAAGGATAGGATAAAGTAATCCTTCTCACCCCCCCCTTAAAAGATTTAGATGCACTATTGTAAAGTGGCTGTTCCACTGGATGTCATAAGGTGAATGCACCAATTTGTAAGTCGCTCTGGATAAGAGCGTCTGCTAAATGACTTAAATGTAAATGTAAATGTAACACTAAGTTAGAGGTGTCCTGCATCCTATTACAGTGTGTCACGGATCAAACACTAAGTTAGAGGTGTCCTGCATCCTATTACAGGGTCACGGATCAAACACTAAGTTAGAGGTGTCCTGCATCAATAAGTAAGATACCCAGACAGATACCCATGGCGCCAGACAGATACCCATGGCGCCAGACAGATACCCATGGCGCCAGACAGATATCCAATACGTGGCTGATGAGGAAGGCTTGTAAAGATGAAGTAAAGATGAAGCCCTATGTAAGGAAGAGAAGACCTGATATGTCATCTGATCCTGTCCCAGCTGTGGGTTTGTTGTTATCCTGAAGCCGATGCTCCTTCAGTCCCTGCTCTTATAATCTATAACATGTAACTCTACCCTGTTCAACCCTGTAAACCCCTGGGTCACAGGACATGCAGCAGGGTACGCCGTGTAAGAGTGTGATGCGTTGTCAGAGCCACTGGGGCCAGCGTACCTTAGTCTTCCCCAGCTGCCAGTCTATCTTGGCGGGGTCGTATGACATCAGCAGCTCTGTGCACCTCCCTCTCTGGTCGTCTGTTGGATGCTTGTCTTTCAGGATCATCTTGTACCTGCACAGGGAACAGAGACGCACACAGGTCAGATACAGATCCCACACGGATCCGACGGGTCAGACAAAGAGCCGACGGGCCAGACGCGGATCCGACGGGCCAGACGTGGATCCGACGGGTCAGATACAGATCCAACACGGATCCGACGGGTCAGACACGGATCCAACACGGATCCGACGGGTCAGACACAGATCCAACACGGATCCGACGGGTCAGACACAGATCCAACACGGATCCGACGGGTCAGACACGGATCCAACACGGATCCGACGGGTCAGACACGGATCCAACACGGATCCGACGGGTCAGACACGGATCCAACACGGATCCGACGGGTCAGACACAGATCCAACACGGATCCGACGGGTCAGACACGGATCCAACACGGATCCGACGGGTCAGACACAGATCCAACACGGATCCGACGGGTCAGACACAGATCCAACACGGATCCGACGGGTCAGACACAGATCCGACGGGTCAGACACGGATCCGACGGATCCAACACGGATCCGACGGGTCAGACGCGGATCCAACACGGAGCCACCGGTTCAGAGAAAGAGCCGATGGGCCAGACAAATCAAACGGGCCGGACATGTCGAAGGAGCACAACACCCTGACACCCAGACAGTTGACAGCAGCACAATAGGAAATCAACACAAGCTCAATGACCCAGGTGAGCACTGAGTCCACATGTTCTGCTGTTTTGTACGAGGGTAGACTGGCCAACATGAGCCTTGGTGGTGCACAGCGGAGGAGGCACAGTGGGTAGCCATGCCATTGACCCTGATCACAGAGTATATCCCCGGTGTTCATCGACACCCAGCAGGTGATTCTACACCCAGCAGGTGATTCAGCAGGTGATTCTACACCCAGCAGGTGATTCTACACCCAGCAGGTGATTCAGCAGGTGATTCTACACCCAGCAGGTGATTCTACACCCAGCAGGTGATTATACACCCAGCAGGTGATTCAGCAGGTGATTCTACACCCAGCAGGTGATTCTACACCCAGCATGTGATTCTACACCCAGCAGGTGATTCAGCAGGTGATTCTACACCCAGCAGGTGATCCTACACCCAGCAGGTGATCCTACACCCAGCAGGTGATCCGACACCCAGCAGGTGATTCGACACCCAGCAGGTGATTCGACACCCAGCAGGTGATTCGACACCCAGCAGGTGATTCTACACCCAGCAGGTGATCGACACCCAGCAGGTGATTCTACACCCAGCAGGTGATTCTACACCCAGCAGGTGATTCTACACCCAGCAGGTGATCGACACCCAGCAGGTGATTCTACACCCAGCAGGTGATTCTACACCCAGCAGGTGATTCAGCAGGTGATTCTACACCCAGCAGGTGATTCTACACCCAGCAGGTGATTATACACCCAGCAGGTGATTCAGCAGGTGATTCTACACCCAGCAGGTGATTCTACACCCAGCAGGTGATTCTACACCCAGCAGGTGATCGACACCCAGCAGGTGATTCTACACCCAGCAGGTGATTCTACACCCAGCAGGTGATTCTACACCCAGCAGGTGATTCTACACCCCCAGCAGGTGATTCTACACCCAGCAGGTGATTCTACACCCAGCAGGTGATCTACACCCAGCAGGTGATTCTACACCCAGCAGGTGATTCTACACCCAGCAGGTGATTCAGCAGGTGATTCTACACCCAGCAGGTGATTCTACACCCAGCAGGTGATCTACACCCAGCAGGTGATTCGACACCCAGCAGGTGATTCTACACCCAGCAGGTGATTCTACACCCTGATTCTACACCCAGCAGGTGATTCTACACCCAGCAGGCAGGTGATTCTACACCCAGCAGGTGATCTACACCCAGCAGGTGATTCTACACCCAGCAGGTGATTCTACACCCTGATTGTACACCCAGCAGGTGATTCTACACCCAGCAGGTGTCTACACCCAGCAGGTGTCTACACCCAGCAGGTGATCTACACCCAGCAGGTGATTCTACACCCAGCAGGTGATTCTACACCCAGCAGGTGATTCTACACCCAGCAGGTGATTCTACACCCTGATTCTACACCCAGCAGGTGATTCTACACCCTGATTCTACACCCAGCAGGTGATTCTACACCCAGCAGGTGATTCAGCAGGTGATTCTACACCCAGCAGGTGATTCTACACCCAGCAGGTGATCTACACCCAGCAGGTGATTCTACACCCAGCAGGTGATTCAGCAGGTGATTCTACACCCAGCAGGTGATTCTACACCCAGCAGGTGATTCTACACCCAGCAGGTGATTCTACACCCAGCAGGTGATTCTAGTGATTCTACACCCAGCAGGTGATTCTACACCCTGATTCTACACCCAGCAGGTGATTCTACACCCTGATTCTACACCCAGCAGGTGATTCTACACCCTGATTCTACACCCAGCAGGTGATTCTACACCCAGCAGGTGATCTACACCCAGCAGGTGATTCTACACCCAGCAGGTGATTCTACACCCTGATTCTACACCCAGCAGGTGATTCTACACCCTGATTCTACACCCAGCAGGTGATTCTACACCCTGATTCTACACCCAGCAGGTGATTCTACACCCTGATTCTACACCCAGCAGGTGATCTACACCCAGCAGGTGATTCTACACCCAGCAGGTGATTCTACACCCTGATTCGACACCCAGCAGGTGATTCTACACCCTGATTCTACACCCAGCAGGTGATTCTACACCCAGCAGGTGATCTACACCCAGCAGGTGATTCTACACCCAGCAGGTGATTCTACACCCAGCAGGTGATTCTACACCCATTCTACACCCAGCAGGTGATTCTACACCCAGCAGGTGATTCTACACCCAGCAGGTGATTCTACACCCAGCAGGTGATTCTACACCCAGCAGGTGATTCGACACCCTGATTCTACACCCAGCAGGTGATCTACACCCAGCAGGTGATTCTACACCCAGCAGGTGATTCTACACCCTGATTCGACACCCAGCAGGTGATTCTACACCCTGATTCTACACCCAGCAGGTGATTCTACACCCATTCTACACCCAGCAGGTGATTCTACACCCAGCAGGTGATTCTACACCCAGCAGGTGATTCGACACCCAGCAGGTGATTCTACACCCAGCAGGTGATTCTACACCCTGATTCTACACCCAGCAGGTGATTCTACACCCAGCAGGTGATTCGACACCCAGCAGGTGATTCGACACCCAGCAGGTGATTCGACACCCAGCAGGTGATTCTACACCCAGCAGGTGATTCTACACCCAGCAGGTGATTCTACACCCTGATTCGACACCCAGCAGGTGATTCTACACCCTGATTCTACACCCAGCAGGTGATTCTACACCCAGCAGGTGATTCTACACCCAGCAGGTGATTCTACACCCTGATTCTACACCCAGCAGGTGATTCTACACCCAGCAGGTGATTCTACACCCAGCAGGTGATTCAGCAGGTGATTCTACACCCAGCAGGTGATTCTACACCCAGCAGGTGATTCTACACCCAGCAGGTGATTCTACACCCAGCAGGTGATTCTACACCCAGCAGGTGATCTACACCCAGCAGGTGATTCTACACCCAGCAGGTGATTCTACACCCAGCAGGTGATTCTACACCCAGCAGGTGATTCTACACCCAGCAGGTGATTCTACACCCAGCAGGTGATTCAGCAGGTGATTCTACACCCAGCAGGAGATTCAGCAGGTGATTCAGCAGGTGATTCTACACCCAGCAGGTGATTCTACACCCAGCAGGTGATTCTACACCCAGCAGGTGATTCTACACCCAGCAGGTGATTCTACACCCAGCAGGTGATTCTACACCCAGCAGGTGATTCTACACCCAGCAGGTGATTCTACACCCAGCAGGTGATTCGACACCCAGCAGGTGCAGGTGATTCTACACCCAGCAGGTGATTCTACACCCAGCAGGTGATTCTACACCCAGCAGGTGATTCTACACACAGCAGGTGATCGACACCCAGCAGGTGATTCAGCAGGTGATCGACACCCAGCAGGTGATTCTACACCCAGCAGGTGATCTACACCCAGCGGGTGATTCTACACCCAGCGGGTGATTCTACACCCAGCCCCAGCAGGTGATTCTACACCCAGCAGGTGATTCTACACCCTGATTCTACACCCAGCAGGTGATTCTACACCCAGCAGGTGATTCTAATTCTACACCCAGCAGGTGATTCTACACCCAGCAGGTGATTCTACAACCAGCAGGTGATCTACACCCAGCAGGTGATTCTACACCCAGCAGGTGATTCTACACCCAGCAGGTGATTCTACACCCAGCAGGTGATCTACACCCAAGCAGGTGATTCTACACCCAGCAGGTGATTCTACACCCAGCAGGTGATTCAGCAGGTGATTCTACACCCAGCAGGTGATTCTACACCCAGCAGGTGATTCGACACCCAGCAGGTGATTCGACACCCAGCAGGTGATTCTACACCCAGCAGGTGATTCTACACCCAGCAGGTGATTCTACACCCAGCAGGTGATTCTACACCCTGATTCTACACCCAGCAGGTGATTCTACACCCAGCAGGTGATTCTACACCCAGCAGGTGATTCTACACCCAGCAGGTGATTCTACACCCTGATTCTACACCCAGTAGGTGATTCGACACCCAGCAGGTGATTCTACACCCAGCAGGTGATTCTACACCCAGCAGGTGATCTACACCCAGCAGGTGATTCTACACCCAGCAGGTGATTCAGCAGGTGATTCTACACCCAGCAGGTGATTCGACACCCAGCAGGTGATTCGACACCCAGCAGGTGATTCGACACCCAGCAGGTGATTCGACACCCAGCAGATGATTCTACACCCAGCAGGTGATTCTACACCCCGATTCTACACCCAGCAGGTGATTCTACACCCAGCAGGTGATTCTACACCCTGATTCTACACCCTGATTCTACACCCAGCAGGTGATTCGACACCCAGCAGGTGATTCTACACCCAGCAGGTGATTCTACACCCAGCAGGTGATCGACACCCAGCAGGTGATTCTACACCCAGCAGGTGATTCTACACCCAGCAAGTGATTCTACACCCAGCAGGTGATTCTACACCCTGATTCTACACCCAGCAGGTGATTCTACACCCAGCAGGTGATTCGACACCCAGCAGGTGATTCTACACCCAGCAGGTGATTCGACACCCAGCAGATGATTCTACACCCAGCAGGTGATTCTACACCTGATTCTACACCCAGCAGGTGATTCTACACCCAGCAGGTGATTCTACAACCAGCAGGTGATTCGACACCCAGCAGGTGATTCTACACCCAGCAGGTGATTCTACACCCAGCAGGTGATTCTACACCCAGCAGGTGATTCTACACCCTGATTCGACACCCAGCAGGTGATTCTACACCCTGATTCTACACCCAGCAGGTGATTCTACACCCAGCAGGTGATCTACACCCAGCAGGTGATTCTACACCCAGCAGGTGATTCTACACCCTGATTCTACACCCAGCAGGTGATTCTACACCCAGCAGGTGATTCTACACCCAGCAGGTGATTCTACACCCAGCAGGTGATTCAGCAGGTGATTCTACACCCAGCAGGTGATTCTACACCCAGCAGGTGATTCTACACCCAGCAGGTGATTCTACACCCAGCAGGTGATTCTACACCCTGATTCTACACCCAGCAGGTGATTCTACACCCAGCAGGTGATTCTACACCCAGCAGGTGATTCAGCAGGTGATTCAGCAGGTGATTCTACACCCAGCAGGTGATTCTACACCCAGCAGGTGATTCAGCAGGTGATTCTACACCCAGCAGGTGATTCTACACCCAGCAGGTGATTCTACACCCAGCAGGTGATTCTACACCCAGCAGGTGATTCTACACCCAGCAGGTGATTCAGCAGGTGATTCTACACCCAGCAGGTGATTCTACACCCAGCAGGTGATTCTACACCCAGTAGAATCTACACCCAGCAGGTGATTCTACACCCAGCAGGTGATCGACACCCAGCAGGTGATTCAGCAGGTGATCGACACCCAGCAGGTGATTCTACACCCAGCGGGTGATTCTACACCCAGCGGGTGATTCTACACCCAGCCCCAGCAGGTGATTCTACACCCAGCAGGTGATCTACACCCAGCGGGTGATTCTACACCCAGCGGGTGATTCTACACCCAGCAGGTGATCTACACCCAGCAGGTGATTCTACACCCTGATTCTACACCCTGATTCTACACCCAGCAGGTGATTCTACACCCAGCAGGTGATTCTACACCCAGCAGGTGATTCTACACCCAGCAGGTGATTCAGCAGGTGATTCTACACCCAGCAGGTGATTCTACACCCAGCAGGTGATTCTACACCCAGCAGGTGATCTACACCCAGCAGGTGATTCTACACCCAGCAGGTGATTCTACACCCTGATTCTACACCCAGCAGGTGATTCTACACCCAGCAGGTGATTCTACACAGCAGGTGATTCAGCAGGTGATTCAGGTGATTACACCCAGCAGGTGATTCTCAGCAGGTGATTACACCCAGCAGGTGATTCTACACCCAGCAGGTGATTCTACACCCAGCAGGTGATTCAGCAGGTGATTCTACACCCAGCAGGTGATTACACCCAGCAGGTGATTCTACACCCAGCAGGTGATTCTACACCCAGCAGGTGATTCTACACCCAGCAGGTGATTCTACACCCAGCAGGTGATTCTACACCCAGCAGGTGATTCTACACCCAGCAGGTGATTCTACACCCAGCAGGTGATTCTACACCCAGCAGGTGATTCAGCAGGTGATTCAGCAGGTGATTCTACACCCAGCAGGTGATTCTACACCCAGCAGGTGATTCTACACCCAGCAGGTGATTTCTACACCCAGCAGGTGATTCTGATCACAGCCCCAGCAGGTGATTCTACACCCAGCAGGTGATTCTACACCGTGATTCTACACCCAGCAGGTGATTCTACACCCAGCAGGTGATTCTACACCCAGCAGGTGATTCTACAACCAGCAGGTGATCTACACCCAGCAGGTGATTCTACACCCAGCAGGTGATTCAGCAGGTGATTCTACACCCAGCAGGTGATTCTACACCCAGCAGGTGATTCTACACCCAGCAGGTGATTCTACACCCAAGCAGGTGATTCTACACCCAGCAGGTGATTCTACACCCAGCAGGTGATTCAGCAGGTGATTCTACACCCAGCAGGTGATTCCAGCAGGTGATTCGACACCCAGCAGGTGATTCTACACCCAGCAGGTGATTCGACACCCAGCAGGTGATTCGACACCCAGCAGATGATTCTACACCCAGCAGGTGATTCTACACCCTGATTCTACACCCAGCAGGTGATTCTACACCCAGCAGGTGATTCTACACCCAGCAGGTGATTCTACACCCTGATTCTACACCCAGCAGGTGATTCGACACCCAGCAGGTGATTCTACACCCAGCAGGTGATTCTACACCCAGCAGGTGATCTACACCCAGCAGGTGATTCTACACCCAGCAGGTGATTCAGCAGGTGATTCTACACCCAGCAGGTGATTCTACACCCAGCAGGTGATTCTACACCCAGCAGGTGATTCTACACCCAGCAGGTGATTCTACACCCAGCAGGTGATTCGACACCCAGCAGGTGATTCTACACCCAGCAGGTGATTCGACACCCAGCAGGTGATTCTACACCCAGCAGGTGATTCTACACCCAGCAGGTGATTCGACACCCAGCAGGTGATTCGACACCCAGCAGATGATTCTACACCCAGCAGGTGATTCTACACCCTGATTCTACACCCAGCAGGTGATTCTACACCCAGCAGGTGATTCTACACCCAGCAGGTGATTCTACACCCTGATTCTACACCCAGCAGGTGATTCGACACCCAGCAGGTGATTCTACACCCAGCAGGTGATTCTACACCCAGCAGGTGATTCTACACCCAGCAGGTGATCGACACCCAGCAGGTGATTCTACACCCAGCAGGTGATTCTACACCCAGCAAGTGATTCTACACCCAGCAGGTGATTCTACACCCTGATTCTACACCCAGCAGGTGATTCTACACCCAGCAGGTGATTCGACACCCAGCAGATGATTCTACACCCAGCAGGTGATTCTACACCCTGATTCTACACCCAGCAGGTGATTCTACACCCAGCAGGTGATTCTACACCCAGCAGGTGATTCTACACCCTGATTCTACACCCAGCAGGTGATTCTACACCCAGCAGGTGATTCGACACCCAGCAGGTGATTCTACACCCAGCAGGTGATTCTACACCCTGATTCTACACCCAGCAGGTGATTCTACACCCAGCAGGTGATTCTACACCCAGCAGGTGATTCTTCTACACCCAGCAGGTGATTCTACCATGCACGGGAGACGGTGATGATAGTCTGTCTTCCCTGTAAAAAGACCATTGTCTGTTTTTCTCACCTGCTGTAGAAGTCATTAAAAGTCCTGCGGACAGGGAACCCAGCCCTGCGGATCTTCACGGTCTCCAACATCCCAGAATACCTCAGCTGGTTCAGGACCACTTCTGAGTCAAACATGTTGGCGTTCTGAGAAGTACAAAACACACTGAATTACTTTTCAACCCTAACTCTGTGAGAATACAAAAACAGCAGCATTCCCTGTGATACAGCTAAGCCCCCC
Organism: Oncorhynchus nerka; assembly: GCF_034236695.1. Taxonomy (NCBI): domain Eukaryota; kingdom Metazoa; phylum Chordata; class Actinopteri; order Salmoniformes; family Salmonidae; genus Oncorhynchus; species Oncorhynchus nerka. The sequence goes on from NC_088396.1 coordinate 56,872,641, forward strand.
CCCCCCCAGAGACAACAGCATTCCCTGTGACACAGCTAAGCCCCCCCCAGAGACAACAGCATTCCCTGTGACACAGCTAAGCCCCCCAGAGACAATAGCATTCCCTGTGATACAGCTAAGTACCCCCCCCAGGTTAGGGTGAATACTGACTGACCCACCTTGTCCATGTTGGGGTGAGTACTGAATGACCCACCTTGTCCACGTTGGGGTGAGTACTGAATGACCCACCTTGTCCACGTTGGGGTGAGTACTGAATGACCCACCTTGTCCACGTTGGGGTGAATACTGAATGACCCACCTTGTCCACGTTGGGGTGAATACTGAATGACCCACCTTGTCCATGTTGGGGGTGAGTACTGAATGACCCACCTTGTTCATGTTGTGGTGAGTACTGAATGACCCACCTTGTCCATGTTGGGGGTGAGTACTGAATGACCCACCTTGTCCACGTTGTGGTGAGTACTGAATGACCCACCTTGTTCATGTTGTGGTGAGTACTGAATGACCCACCTTGTTCATGTTGTGGTGAATACTGAATGACCCACCTTGTTCATGTTGTGGAGAATACTGAATGACCCACCTTGTTCATGTTGGGTTTGATGCAGCGCACAAAGAAAGGGTTGGAGGCACTCAGAGTGTTCATCAAGGAATGGAGAGAGTCCTGCAGAAACACAACAACACATCTAGATACGGGATCAGAAACACAAACAACACATCTAGATATGGGATCAGAAACAAAACAACACATCTAGATACGGGATCAGAAACACAACAACACATCTAGATATGGGATCAGAAACACATCTAGATACGGGATCAGAAACACAACAACACATCTAGATACGGGATCAGAAACACAACAACACATCTAGATACGGGATCAGAAACACATCTAGATACGGGATCAGAAACACAACAACACATCTAGATACGGGATCAGAAACACAACAACACATCTAGATATGGGATCAGAAACACATCTAGATACGGGATCAGAAACACATCTAGATACGGGATCAGAAACACAACAACACATCTAGATACGGGATCAGAAACACAACAACACATCTAGATACGGGATCAGAAACACAACAACACATCTAGATACGGGATCAGAAACACAACACATCTAGATATGGGATCAGAAACAAAACATCTAAGTGGGTGGGGTTATATCCTTCCCGTTTGGCCCTGTCCGGGGGTGTCCTCGGATGGGGCCACAGTGTCTCCTGACCCCTCCTGTCTCAGCCTCCAGTATTTATGCTGCAGTAGTTTATGTGTCGGGGGGCTAGGGTCAGTTTGTTATATCTGGAGTACTTCTCCTGTCCTATTCGGTGTCCTGTGTGAATCTAAGTGTGCGTTCTCTAATTCTCTCCTTCTCTCTTTCTTTCTCTCTCTCTCAGAGGACCTGAGCCCTAGGACCATGCCCCAGGACTACCTGACATGATGACTCCTTGCTGTCCCCAGTCCACCTGGCCATGCTGCTGCTCCAGTTTCAACTGGCCTGGGCCCTAGGACCATGTCCCAGGACTACCTGACATGATGACTCCTTGCTGTCCCCAGTCCACCTGGCCATGCTGCTGCTCCAGTTTCAACTGTTCTGCCTTACTATTATTCGACCATGCTGGTAATTTATGAACATTTGAACATCTTGGCAATGTTCTGTTATAATCTCCACCCGGCACAGCCAGAAGAGGACTGGCCACCCCACATATGCTCTCTCTAATTCTCTCTCTCTCTGAGGACCTGAGCCCTAGGACCGTGCCCCAGGACTACCTGACATGATGACTCCTTGCTGTCCCCAGTCCACCTGACTGTGCTGCTGCTCCAGTTTCAACTGTTTTACCTTATTGTTATTCGACCATGATGGTCATTTATGAACATTTGAACATCTTGGCCATGTTCTGTTATAATCTCTACCCGGCACAGCCAGAAGAGGACTGGCCACCCCACATAGCCTGGTTCCTCTCTAGGTTTCTTCCTAGGTTTTGGCCTTTCTAGGGAGTTTTTCCTAGCCACCGTGCTTTTACACCTGCATTGCTTGCTGTTTGGGGTTTTAGGCTGGGTTTCTGTACAGCACTTTGAGATATCAGCTGATGTACGAAGGGCTATATAAATAAATGTGATTTGATTTGATTTGATTTGAGATACGGGATCAGAAACACAACTCTAGATATGCAGTTGAAGTCTAAAGTTTACTTACACCTTAGCCAAATACATTTAAACTCAGTTTTTCACAATTCCTGACATTTAATCCTCGTAAAAATTCCCTGTCGTAGGTCAGTTAGGATCACCACTTTATTTTTAGAATGTGAAATGTCAGAATAATAGTAGAGAGAATGATTTATTTCAGCTTTTATTTCTTTCATCACATTCCCAGTGGGTCAGAAGTTTACATACACTCATTTAGTATTTGGTAGCATTGCCTTTAAATTGTTTAACTTGGGTCAAATGTTTCGGGTAGCCTTCCACAAGCTTCCCACAATAAGTTGGGTGAATTTTGGCCCATTCCTCCTGACAGAGCTGGTGTAACTGAGTCAGGTTTGTAGGCCTCCTTGCTCGCACACACTTTTCCCAGTTTGCCCACAAATGTTCTATTGGATTGAGGTCAGGGCTTTGTGATGGCCACTCCAATACCTAGACTTTGTTGTCCATAAGTCATTTTGCCACAACTTTGGAAGTATGCTTGGGGTCATTGTCCATTTGGAAGATCCATTTGCAACCAAGCTTTAACTTCCTGACTGATGTCTTTAGATGTTGCTTCAATATATCCACATAATTTTCCAGCCTCATGATGACATCTATTTTGTGAAGTGCAGCAGTCCCTCTTGCAGCAAAGCACCCCCCACAACATGATGCTGCCACCCCCACAACATGATGCTGCCACCCCCACAACATGATGCTGCCACCCCCACAACATGATGCTGCCACCCCCACAACATGATGCTGCCACCCCCACAACATGATGCTGCCACCCCCACAACATGATGCTGCCACCCCCGTGCTTCAAATCAAATCAAATGTTATTTTTCACATACACATGGTTAGCAGATGTTAATGCGAGTGTAGCGAAATGCTTGTGCTTCTAGTTCCGACAATGCAGTGATAACCAACAAGTAATCTAACTAACAATTCCAAAACTACTGTCTTATACACAGTGTAAGGGGATAAGGAATATGTACATAAGGATATATGAATGAGTGATGGTACAGAGCAGCATACAGTAGATGGTATCGAGTACAGTATATACATATGAGATGAGTATGTAGACAAAGTAAACAAAGTGGCATAGTTAAAGTGGCTAGTGACATAAGAATGCAGTCGATGATCTAGAGTACAGTATATACATATGCATATGAGATGAATAATGTAGGGTAAGTAACATTATATAAGGTAGCATTGTTTAAAGTGGCTAGTGATATATTTACATCATTTCCCATCAATTCCCATTATTAAAGTGGCTGGAGTTGGGTCAGTGTCAATGACAGTGTGTTGGCAGCAGCCACTCAATGTTAGTGATTGCTGTTTAACAGTCTGATGGCCTTGAGATAGAAGCTGTTTTTCAGTCTCTCGGTCCCAGCTTTGATGCACCTGTACTGACCTCGCCTTCTGGATGATAGCGGGGTGAACAGGCAGTGGTTCGGGTGGTTGATGTCCTTGATGATCTTTATGGCCTTCCTGTAACATCGGGTGGTGTAGGTGTCCTGGAGGGCAGGTAGTTTGCCCCCGGTGATGCGTTGTGCAGACCTCACTACCCTCTGGAGAGCCTTACGGTTGAGGGCGGAGCAGTTGCCGTACCAGGCGGTGATACAGCCCGCCAGGATGCTCTCGATTGTGCATCTGTAGAAGTTTGTGAGTGCTTTTGGTGACAAGCCGAATTTCTTCAGCCTCCTGAGGTTGAAGAGGCGCTGCTGCGCCTTCTTCACGACGCTGTCAGTGTGAGTGGACCAATTCAGTTTGTCTGTGATGTGTATGCCGAGGAACTTAAAACTTGCTACCCTCTCCATCGATGTGGATAGGGGGGTGTTCCCTCTGCTGTTTCCTGAAGTCCACAATCATCTCCTTAGTTTTGTTGACGTTGAGTGTGAGGTTATTTTCCTGACACCACACTCCGAGGGCCCTCACCTCCTCCCTGTAGGCCGTCTCGTCGTTGTTGGTAATCAAGCCTACCACTGTTGTGTCGTCCGCAAACTTGATGATTGAGTTGGAGGCGTGCATGGCCACGCAGTCGTGGGTGAACAGGGAGTACAGGAGAGGGCTCAGAACGCACCCTTGTGGAGCCCCCGTGTTGAGGATCAGCGGGGAGGAGATGTTGTTGCCTACCCTCACCACCTGTGGGCGGCCCGTCAGGAAGTCCAGTACCCAGTTGCACAGGGCGGGGTCGAGACCCAGGGTCTCGAGCTTGATGACGAGCTTGGAGGGTACTATGGTATTGAATGCCGAGCTGTAGTCGATGAACAGCATTCTCACATAGGTATTCCTCTTGTCCAGGTGGGTTAGGGCAGTGTGCAGTGTGGTTGAGATTGCATCGTCTGTGGACCTATTTGGGCGGTAAGCAAATTGGAGTGGGTCTAGGGTGTCAGGTAGGGTGGAGGTGATATGGTCCTTGACTAGTCTCTCAAAGCACTTCATGATGACGGAAGTGAGTGCTACGGGCGGTAGTCGTTTAGCTCAGTTACCTTAGCTTTCTTGGGAACAGGAACAATGGTGGCCCTCTTGAAGCATGTGGGAACAGCAGACTGGTATAGGGATTGATTGAATATGTCCGTAAACACACCGGCCAGCTGGTCTGCGCATGCTCTGAGGGCGCGGCTGGGGATGCCGTCTGGGCCTGCAGCCTTGCGAGGGTTAACACGTTTAAATGTCTTTACTCACCTCGGCTGCAGTGAAGGAGAGACCGCATGTTTTCGTTGCAGGCCGTGTCAGTGGCACTGTATTGTCCTCAAAGCGGGCAAAAAAGTGATTTAGTCTGCCTGGGAGCAAGACATCCTGGTCCGTGACTGGGCTGGGTTTCTTCTTGTAGTCCGTGATTGACTGTAGACCCTGCCACATGCCTCTTGTGTCTGAGCCATTGAATTGAGATTCCACTTTGTCTCTGTACTGACGCTTAGCTTGTTTAATAGCCTTGCGGAGGGAATAGCTGCATTGTTTATATTCGGACATATTACCAGACACCTTGCCCTGATTAAAAGCAGTGGTTCGCGCTTTCAGTTTCACGCGAATGCTGCCATCAATCCACGGTTTCTGGTTTGGGAATGTTTTTATCGTTGCTATGGGAACGACATCATCGACGCACGTTCTAATGAACTCGCACACCGAATCAGCGTATTCGTCAATATTTCCATCTGACGCAATACGAAACATGTCCCAGTCCACGTGATGGAAGCAGTCTTGGAGTGTGGAGTCAGCTTGGTCTGACCAGCGTTGGACAGACCTCAGCGTGGGAGCCTCTTGTTTTAGTTTCTGCCTGTAGGCAGGGATCAGCAAAATGGAGTCGTGGTCAGCTTTTCCGAAGGGGGCGGGGCAGGGCCTTATATGCGTCGCGGAAGTTAGAGTAACAATGATCCAAGGTTTTACCACCCCTGGTTGCGCAATCGATATGCTGGTAAAATTTAGGGAGTCTTGTTTTCAGATTAGCTTTGTTAAAATCCCCAGCTACAATGAATGCAGCCTCCGGATAAATGGTTTCCAGTTTGCAAAGAGTTAAATAAAGTTCGTTCAGAGCCATCGATGTGTCTGCTTGGGGGGGGATATATACGGCTGTGATTATAATCGAGGAGAATTCTCTTGGAAGATAATGCGGTCTACATTTGATTGTGAGGAATTCTAAATCAGGTGAACAGAAGGATTTGAGTTCCTGTATGTTTCCTTCATCACACCATGTCTCGTTAGTGATGAGGCATACGCCCCTGCCACTCTTCTTACCAGAAAGATGTTTGTTTCTGTCGGCGCGATGCGTGGAGAAACCCGTTGGCTGCACCGCCTCGGATAGCGTCTTCCCAGTAAGCCATGTTTCTGTGAAGCAGAGAACGTTGCAGTCTCTGATGTCCCTCTGGAATGCTACCCTTGCTCGGATTTCGTCAACCTTGTTGTCAAGAGACTGGACATTGGCAAGAAGAATGCTGGGGAGTGGTGCGCGATGTGCCCTTTTTCGGAGTCTGACCAGAACACCGCCTCGTTTCCCTCTTTTTCAGAGTCGTTTCCTTGGGTCGCTGCATGCGATCCATTCCGTTGTCCTGTTTGTAAGGCAGAACACCGGATCCGCGTCGCGGAAAACATATTCTTGGTCGTACTGATGGTGAGTTGGCGCTGATCTTATATTCAGTAGTTCTTCTCGACTGTATGTAATGAAACCTAAGATGACCTGGGGTACTAATGTAAGAAATAACACGTAAAAAAACAAAAAACTGCATAGTTTCCTAGGAACGCGAAGCGAGGCGGACATCTCAGTCGGCGCCGGAATGGTTGGGATGGTGTTCTTCGGCTTGCAAGCCACTCCCCTTTTCCTGCAAACATAACGATGGTCATTATGGCCAAAGAGTTCTACTTGTGTTTCACCAGAGGACATTTTATCTGAAGACACTCCAAAAAGTACAATCTTTGTCCCCATCACTTTATCCCTACCTACATGTACAGTCACTTTATCCCTACCTACATGTACAGTCACTTTATCCCTACCTACATGTACAGTCACTTTATCCCTACCTACATGTACAGTCACTTTATCCCTACCTACATGTACAGTCACTTTATCCCTACCTACATGTACAGTCACTTTATCCCTACCTACATGTACAGTCACTTTATCCCTACCTACATGTACAGTCACTTTATCCCTACCTACATGTACAGTCACTACATTACAGTCACTTTATCCCTACCTACATGTACAGTCACTTTATCCCTACCTACATGTACAGTCACTTTATCCCTACCTACATGTACAGTCACTTTATCCCTTTACCTACATGTACAGTCACTTTATCCCTACCTACATGTACAGTCACTTTATCCCTACCTACATGTACAGTCACTTTATCCCTACCTACATGTACAGTCACTTTATCCCTACCTACATGTACAGTCACTTTATCCCTACCTACATGTACAGTCACTTTATCCCTACCTACATGTACAGTCACTTTATCAGTCACTTTATCCCTACCTACATGTACAGTCACTTTATTTATACAGTCCCTACCTACATGTACAGTCATGGCCAAAAGTTGAGAATGACACAAATATTAATTTTCACAAAGTCTGCTGCCTCAGTTTGTATGTATGATGGCAATTTGCATATACGCCAGAATGTTATGAAGAGTGATCAGACAAATTGCAAAGTCCCTTTTGGCCATGCAAACGAACTGAATCCCCCTCAAAAACATTTCCACTGCATTTCAGCCCTGCCACAAAAGGACCAGCTGAATCATTGTTCTTCCTCTGTCAATCATGGTTGCCTGCAAGGAAACATGTGCCGTCATCATTGCTTTGCACAAAAAAGGGCCTCACAGGCAAGGATATTACTGCCAGAAAGATTTCACCTAAATCATCCATGTATCAGAACTTCAAGGAGAAGACTTCAGGCCGCCCAAGAAAGTCCAGCAAGCGCCAGGACCATCTCCTAAAAGTTGATTCAGCCCTGTGTCATGCCAACAGTAAAGCATCCTGAGACCATTCACGTGTGGGGTTGCTTCTCAGCCAAGGGAGTGGGCTCACTCACAATTTTGCCTAAGAACACAGCCATGAATAAAGAATGGTACCAACACATCCTCCGAGAGCAACTTCTCCCAACCATCCAGGAACAGTTTGGTGATGAACAATGCCTTTTCCAGCATGATGGAGCACCTTGACATAAGGCAAAAGTGATAACTAAGTGGCTCGGGGAACAAAACATTGATATTTTGGGTCCATGGCCAGGAAACTCCTCAGACCTTAATCCCATTGAGAACTTGTGGTCAATCCTCAAGAGGCGGGTAGACAAACAAAAACCCACAAATTCTGACAAACTCCAAGCATAGATTGTGCAAGAATGGGCTGCCCATGAGTCAGGATGTGGCCCAGAAGTTCATTGACAGCATGCAGAGGTCTTGAAAAAAAAGGGTCAACACTGCAAATATTGACTCCCTGCATCAACTTCATGTAATTGTAAATAAAAGCCCTTGACACTTATGAAATGCTTGTAATTATACTTCAGTATTCCATAGTAAAAGGTAACATATGACAAAAATATCTGAAAATACTGAAGCAGCAAACTTTGTGGAAATGAATGTGTCATTCGAAACTTTTGGCCACGACTGTCCTCAAATGCAGTAGTAAACTGTAATCTGGCTTTTTTATGGCGGTTTTGGAGCAGTGGCTTCTTCCTTGCTGGGCGGCCTTTCACGTTATGACAATAACTCGTTTTACAGAAGCATTTCAAGGTCCTGGAGTGGCCTAGCCAGTCTCCAGATCTCAACCCCATAGAAAATCTTTGGAGGGAGTTGAAAGTTCGTGTTGCCCAGCAACAGCCCCAAAACATCACTGCTCTACAGGAGATCTGCATGGAGGAATGGGCCAAAATACCAGCAACAGTGTGTGAAGACTTGTGTGTGAAAACAATTGACCTCTGTCATTGCCAACAAAGGGTATATAACAAAGTATTGAGATAACAAAAAGTTTATTTTCCACCATAATTTGCTAATTAATTCATTAAAAATACTACAATGTGATTTTCTGGATTTTTTTCCCTCATTTTGTCCGTCATAGTTGGAGTGTACCTATGATGAAAATTACAGTGGGAGAACTTTTTAAGTGGGTACCCGTTTCCTCCAGCAACAAGGTCCTTTGCTGTTGTTCTGGGATTGATGTGCACTTTCGCACCAAAGACTTTCATCTCTAGGAGACAGAACGCGTCTCCTTCCTGAGTGGTTGAATTGGTGGCTGACTAAATGAACGTGGTACCTTTTTTGCCCCACTGTAGATACTTTTAATTTTTGATGTCAACAGAGGCACAGAGTTTTCTTGAAATACTCCAGCATCTCCAATTACTAAAGGTCCTTTTCTGAATTTTCCAAGCTTTAGCACAGTCCCCTTATGTAAACTTCTGACCCACTGGAATTGTGATACAGTGAATTATAAGTGAAATAATCTGTCTGTAAACAATTGTTGGAAAAATTACTTGTGTCATGCACAAAGTAGATGTCCTAACCGACTTGCCAAAAATATTGTTTGTTAACAAGACATTTGTGGAGTGGTTGAAAAACAAGTTTTAATGACTCCAACCTAAGTGTACGTAAACTTCCGACTTCAACTGTAGATACGGGATCAGAAACTCAACAACACATCTATATACGGAATCAGAAACATAATATCTAGATATAGATACAGGACCAGCATCAAGAGGCAACCTCAATACAACAGATTCACACACAATGGCTCTGACCTCCTTAGGGTCCTCATCTCCTGCTGACCAGGGTGTTTACAGGCTCTGACCTCCTTAGGGTCCTCATCTCCTGCTGACCAGGGTGTTTACAGGCTCTGGCCTCCTAGGGTCCTCATCTCCTGCTGACCAGGGTGTTTACAGGCTCTGACCTCCTTAGGGTCCTCATCTCCTGCTGACCAGGGTGTTTACAGGCTCTGACCTCCTGGGGTCCTCATCTCCTGCTGACCAGGGTGACCTCCTTAGGGTCCTCATCTCCTGCTGACCAGGGTGTTTACAGGCTCTGGTCTCCTAGGGTCCTCATCTCCTGCTGACCAGGGTGTTTACAGGCTCTGGCCTCCTAGGGTCCTCATCTCCTGCTGACCAGGGTGACCTCCTTAGGGTCCTCATCTCCTGCTGACCAGGGTGTTTACAGGCTCTGACCTCCTAGGGTCCTCATCTCCTGCTGACCAGGGTGTTTACAGGCTCTGACCTCCTAGGGTTACAGGCTCTGACCTCCTAGGGTTACAGGCTCTGACCTCCTAGGGTTACAGGCTCTGACCTCCTTAGGGTCCTCATCTCCTGCTGACCAGTGTGTTTACAGGCTCTGGCCTCCTAAGGCTGCTGACCAGGGTGACCTCCTTAGGGTCCTCATCTCCTGCTGACCAGGGTGACCTGGTCCTCATCTCCTTAGGGTCCTCATCTCCTGCTGACCAGGGTGTTTACAGGCTCTGACCTCCTAGGGTCCTCATCTCCTGCTGACCAGGGTGTTTACAGGCTCTGACCTCCTAGGCTCTGGCCTCCTAGGGTCCTCATCTCCTGCTGACCAGGGGTTACAGGCTCTGACCTCCTAGGGTTACAGGCTCTGACCTCCTAGGGTTACAGGCTCTGACCTCCTAGGGTTACAGGCTCTGACCTCCTAGGGTTACAGGCTCTGACCTCCTTAGGGTCCTCATCTCCTGCTGACCAGTGTGTTTACAGGCTCTGACCTCCTAGGGTCCTCATCTCCTGCTGACCAGGGTGTTTACAGGCTCTGGTCTCCTAGGGTCCTCATCTCCTGCTGACCAGGGTGTTTACAGGCTCTGACCTCCTAGGGTCCTCATCTCCTGCTGACCAGGGTGTTTACAGGCTCTGGCCTCCTAGGGTCCTCATCTCCTGCTGAACAGGGTGTTTACAGGCTCTGACCTCCTAGGGTTACAGGCTCTGACCTCCTAGGGTTACAGGCTCTGACCTCCTTAGGGTCCTCATCTCCTGCTGACCAGGGTGTTTACAGGCTCTGGTCTCCTAGGGTCCTCATATCCTGCTGACCAGGGTGTTTACAGGCTCTGGTTACAGGACTATATTTACCCAGCAGTGCCAGCAAGGACCTTTGAACCGAGCACTCTCTTTCGCTCAGACTGACTGTCTCCAGTAAGATACTGCCAGGGGGACGTGTGGATGAGGGGTAATCTCCAGCTTTAGGAGCTGGAGTCCAGGCTAAATCCCCTCCACACCAGTTACGGCCCCCCACCCATCTCCCACCCATCTCCCATGGAATCCTCTCTCTATATATATATATTATAACCTGCTGTGTCTGTCTCTCTCCAGACTAACCAGTACTACATGAAGCCCAGAGTGACGGATCACCAGTTTTGCATCAAGCACTATGCTGGAGAGGTAAATTACCCTCAAGGAGCTCAACACTTGAGAAGGACTCTCTCTCTCAAACACAAACAAAAGACTATTCAAAACGCTTAGGGAAACTGTCAACCTCATGATCAAGGCAATCCATATCATGGCATAGCCAAAAGGATTCTATGTGACTCGACAGTATAGTGAAGGTTATGGTTAGGAGGTCAGAGGTTGACTATGCTCCTCTGTGATTGGTCCTCACCCTGAACTGAGAGCTGACGGTGGATTAGGGTTAGAGGTTAGAGATCCTCAACCTGAACTGAGAGCTGACAGTAGATTAGGGTTAGAGGTTAGAGGTCCTCACCCTGAACTGAGAGCTGACCGTGGATTAGGGTTAGAGGTCCTCACCCTGAACTGAGAGCTGACAGTGGATTAGGGTTAGAGGTTACAGGTCCTCACCCTGAACTGAGAGCTGACGGTGGATTAGGGTTAGAGGTTAGAGGTCCTCACCCTGAACTGAGAGCTGACGGTGGATTAGGGTTAGAGGTTAGAGGTCCTCACCCTGAACTGAGAGCTGACAGTGGATTAGGGTTAGAGGTCCTCACCCTGAACTGAGAGCTGACGGTGGATTAGGGTTAGAGGTTAGAGGTCCTCACCCTGAACTGAGAGCTGACAGTGGATTAGGGTTAGAGGTCCTCACCCTGAACTGAGAGCTGACAGGGGATTATGGTTAGAGGTTAGAGATCCTCACCCTGAACTGAGAGCTGACAGTGGATTAGGGTTAGAGGTCCTCACCCTGAACTGAGAGCTGACAGGGGATTATGGTTAGAGGTTAGAGATCCTCACCCTGAACTGAGAGCTGACGGTGGGTTAGGGTTAGAGGTTAGAAATCCTCACCCTGAACTGAGAGCTGACGGTGGGTTTGCGTCTGGCCGTCCCCATCTTCAGGGTCTCCTCTCCGTTCCTGCTCCCGACACGCTCAAACAGGTCATAGATGAAGTCAAGCCTGAAGGACGGAGCAAACAGGGTATTACTCTGTACATTAACACAGTGGAGTGACTTTAGTACAGGGTCAGAGGGTATTACATTAACACAGTGGAGTGACTTTAGTACAGGGTCAGAGGGTATTACATTAACCCAGTGGAGTGACTTTAGTACAGGGTCAGAGGGTATTACTCTGTACATTAACACAGTGGAGTGACTTTAGTACAGGGTCAGAGGGTATTACTCTGTACATTAACACAGTGGAGTGACTTTAGTACAGGGTCAGAGGTTATTACATTAACAGTGGAGTGACCAGTGGTATTACATTAACACAGTGACTTTAGTACAGGGTCAGAGGGTATTACATTAACACAGTGGAGTGACTTTAGTACAGGGTCAGAGGGTATTACATTAACACAGTGGAGTGACTTTAGTACAGGGTCAGAGGGTATTACTCTGTACATTAACACAGTGGAGTGACTTTAGTACAGGGTCAGAGGGTATTACATTAACCCAGTGGAGTGACTTTAGTACAGGGTCAGAGGGTATTACATTAACACAGTGGAGTGACTTTAGTACAGGGTCAGAGGGTATTACATTAACACAGTGGAGTGACTTTAGTACAGGGTCAGAGGGTATTACATTAACACAGTGGAGTGACTTTAGTACAGGGTCAGAGGGTATTACTCTGTACATTAACACAGTGGAGTGACTTTAGTACAGGGTCAGAGGGTATTACTCTGTACATTAACACAGTGGAGTGACTTTAGTACAGGGTCAGAGGGTATTACATTAACCCAGTGGAGTGAGTGGTCAGAGGGTATTACTCTGTACATTAACACAGTGGAGTGGTCAGAGGGTATTACATTACAGTGGAGTGACTTTAGTACAGGGTCAGAGGGTATTACATTAACACAGTGGAGTGACTTTAGTACAGGGTCAGAGGTATTATTACAGTGGAGTGACTTTAGTACAGGGTCAGAGGGTACATTAACACAGTGGAGTGACTTTAGTACAGGGTCAGAGGGTATTACATTAACCCAGTGGAGTGACTTTAGTACAGGGTCAGAGGGTATTACATTAACACAGTGGAGTGACTTTAGTACAGGGTCAGAGGGTATTACATTAACACAGTGGAGTGACTTTAGTACAGGGTCAGAGGGTATTACATTCAGTGGAGTGACTTTAGTACAGGGTATTACTCTGTACATTAACACAGTGGAGTGACTTTAGTACAGGGTCAGAGGGTATTACATTAACACAGTGGAGTGACTTTAGTACAGGGTCAGAGGGTATTACATTATCACAGTGGAGTGACTTTAGTACAGGGTCAGAGGGTATTACATTAACACAGTGGAGTGACTTTAGTACAGGGTCAGAGGGTATTACATTAACACAGTGGAGTGACTTTAGTACAGGGTCAGAGGGTATTACTCTTAACACATTAACACAGTGGAGTGACTTTAGTACAGGGTCAGAGGGTATTACATTAACACAGTGGAGTGACTTTAGTACAGGGTCAGAGGGTATTACTACATTAACACAGTGGAGTGGAGGGTCAGAGGGACTCTTACATTAACACAGTGGGTCAGAGGGTCAGGTATTACATTAACCCAGTGGAGTGACTTTAGTACAGGGTCAGAGGGTATTACATTAACCCAGTGGAGTGACTTTAGTACAGGGTCAGAGGGTATTACATTAACACAGTGGAGTGACTTTAGTACAGGGTCAGAGGTACATTAACACAGTGGAGTGTATTACTCTGTACATTAACACAGTGGAGTGACTTTAGTACAGGGTCAGAGGGTATTACATTAACAGTGGAGTGACTTTAGTACAGGGTCAGAGGGTATTACATTAACCAGTGGAGTGACTTTAGTACAGGGTCAGAGGGTATTACATTAACACAGTGGAGTGACTTTAGTACAGGGTCAGAGGGTATTACATTACACAGTGGAGTGACTTTAGTACAGGGTCAGAGGGTATTACATTAACACAGTGGAGTGACTTTTTAGTATGACTTTACATTAACACAGTGGGTCAGAGGGTCAGAGGGTATTACATTAACACAGTGGAGTGACTTTAGTACAGGGTCAGAGGGTATTACATTACAGTGGAGTGACTTTAGTACAGGGTCAGAGGGTATTACATTAACACAGTGGAGTGACTTTAGTACAGGGTCAGAGGGTATTACATTAACACAGTGGAGTGACTTTAGTACAGGGTCAGAGGGTATTACATTAACACAGTGGAGTGACTTTAGTACAGGGTCAGAGGGTATTACATTAACACAGTGGAGTGACTTTAGTACAGGGTCAGAGGGTATTACATTAACCCAGTGGAGTGACTTTAGTACAGGGTTAACATTAACAGTGGAGTGACTTTAGTACAGGGTCAGAGGTATTACATTCAGTGGAGTGTAGTACAGGGTCATTAACACAGTGGAGTGACTTTAGTACAGGGTCAGAGGGTATTACTCTGTACATTAACACAGTGGAGTGACTTTAGTACAGGGTCAGAGGGTATTACTCTGTACATTAACACAGTGGAGTGACTTTAGTACAGGGTCAGAGGGTATTACATTAACCCAGTGGAGTGACTTTAGTACAGGGTCAGAGGGTATTACATTAACACAGTGGAGTGACTTTAGTACAGGGTCAGAGGGTATTACATTAACACAGTGGAGTGACTTTAGTACAGGGTCAGAGGGTATTACATTAACACAGTGGAGTGACTTTAGTACAGGGTCAGAGGGTATTACATTAACCCAGTGGAGTGACTTTAGTACAGGGTCAGAGGGTATTACTCTTACATTAACACAGTACATTAACAGGGTCAGTATTACATTAACCCAGTGACTTTAGTACAGGGTCAGAGGGTATTACATTATCACAGTGGAGTGACTTTAGTACAGGGTCAGAGGGTATTACATTAACACAGTGGAGTGACTTTAGTACAGGGTCAGACATTACTCTGTACATTAACACAGTGGAGTGACTTTAGTACAGGGTCAGAGGGTATTACATTAACCCAGTGCAGTGACTTTAGTACAGGGTCAGAGGGTATTACATTAACCCAGTGGAGTGACTTTAGTACAGGGTCAGATGGTATTACTCTGTACATTAACACAGTGGAGTGACTTTAGTACAGGGTCAGAGAGTATTACTCTGTACATTAACACAGTGGAGTGACTTTAGTACAGGGTCAGAGGGTATTACATTAACAGGGTCAGTGGAGTGACTTTAGTACAGGGTCAGAGGGTATTACATTAACACAGTGGAGTGACTTTAGTACAGGGTCAGAGGGTATTACTCTGTACATTAACACAGTGGAGTGACTTTAGTACAGGGTCAGAGGGTATTACTCTGTACATTAACACAGTGGAGTGACTTTAGTACAGGGTCAGAGGGTATTACTCTGTACATTAACACAGTGGAGTGAGGGTTTAGTAACAGTGGGTCAGAGGGGTATTACATTAACACAGTGGAGTGACTTTAGTACAGGGTCAGAGGGTATTACATTAACACAGTGGAGTGACTTTAGTACAGGGTCAGAGGTATTACATTAACCCAGTGGAGTGACTTTAGTAGGGTCAGAGGGTATTACATTATCACAGTTACATTACAGGGTCAGAGGGTATTACAGTGGAGTGACTTTAGTACAGGGTCAGAGGGTATTACATTAACACAGTGGAGTGACTTTAGTACAGGGTCAGAGGGTATTACATTAACACAGTGGAGTGACTTTAGTACAGGGTCAGAGGGTATTACTCTGTACATTAACACAGTGGAGTGACTTTAGTACAGGGTCAGAGGGTATTACTCTGTACATTAACACAGTGGAGTGACTTTAGTACAGGGTCAGAGGGTATTACATTAACACAGTGGAGTGACTTTAGTACAGGGTCAGAGGGTATTACATTAACACAGTGGAGTGACTTTAGTACAGGGTCAGAGGGTATTACATTAACACAGTGGAGTGACTTTAGTCACAGGGTCAGTGGGTGACTTTAGTACAGGGTCTATTACATTAACACAGTGGAGTGACTTTAGTACAGGGTCAGAGGGTATTACATTAACACAGTGGAGTGACTTTAGTACAGGGTCAGAGGGTATTACATTAACACAGTGGAGTGACTTTAGTACAGGGTCAGAGGGTATTACATTAACACAGTGGAGTGACTTTAGTACAGGGTCAGAGGGTATTACATTAACACAGTGGAGTGACTTTAGTACAGGGTCAGAGGGTATTACATTAACACAGTGGAGTGACTTTAGTACAGGGTCAGAGGGTATTACATTAACACAGTGGAGTGACTTTAGTACAGGGTCAGAGGGTATTACATTAACACAGTGGAGTGACTTTAGTTTAGTACAGGGTCAGAGGGTATTACATTAACACAGTGGAGTGACTTTAGTACAGGGTCAGAGGGTATTACATTAACACAGTGGAGTGACTTTAGTACAGGGTCAGAGGGTATTACATTAACACAGTGGAGTGACTTTAGTACAGGGTCAGAGGGTATTACTCTGTACATTAACACAGTGGAGTGACTTTAGTACAGGGTCAGAGGGTATTACATTAACACAGTGGAGTGAATTTAGTACAGGGTCAGAGGGTATTACATTAACACAGTGGAGTGACTTTAGTACAGGGTCAGAGGGTATTACTCTGTACATTAACACAGTGGAGTGACTTTAGTACAGGGTCAGAGGGTATTACTCTGTACATTAACACCGTGGAGTGACTTTAGTACAGGGTCAGAGGGTATTACTCTGTACATTAACACAGTGGAGTGACTTTAGCACAGGGTCAGAGGGTATTACTCTGCACATTAACACAGTGGAGTGACTTTAGTACAGGGTCAGAGGGTATTACTCTGTACATTAACACAGTGGAGTGACTTTAGTACAGGGTCAGAGAGTATTACTCTGTACATTAACACAGTGGAGTGACTTTAGCACAGGGTCAGAGGGTATTACATTAACACAGTGGAGTGACTTTAGTACAGGGTCAGAGGGTATTACTCTGCACATTAACACAGTGGAGTGACTTTAGCACAGGGTCAGAGGGTATTACTCTGCACATTAACACAGTGGAGTGACTTTAGCACAGGGTCAGAGGGTATTACTCTGCACATTAACACAGTGGAGTGACTTTAGCACAGGGTCAGAGGGTATTACTCTGCACATTAACACAGTGGAGTGACTTTAGCACAGGGTCAGAGGGTATTACTCTGTACATTAACACAGTGGAGTGACTTTAGCACAGGGTCAGACTGTGGGTTGTTCTGCTTGTTTATTCCAGAGGAACATCTAGCAGCCGTTCCATGACCAGGGGACACACACACACACACACACACACACACACACACCTGCTGTCCTTGAGCATGTTTAAGACGTCGTCTCTGAAGGTGTCTCGGTTCTTCTGTAGGACCCCTCTGACGTCATACAGAACCTGACAGAGTGGGGACATGTTTCAGTTAGTTCACCTGGCAGGGGACAGGACAGTGTATGTTCACTGGGGACATGTTTCAGTTAGTTCACCTGGCAGGGGACAGGACAGTGTATGTTCACTGGGGACATGTTTCAGTTAGTTCACCTGGCAAGGGACAGGACAGTGTATGTTCACTGGGGACATGTTTCAGTTAGTTCACCTGGCAGGGGACAGGACAGTGTATGTTCACTAGGGCCATGTTTCAGTTAAGTCACCTGGCAGGGGACAGGACAGTGTATGTTCACTGGGGACATGTTTCAGTTAGTTCACCTGGCAGGGGACAGGACAGTGTATGTTCACTAGGGCCATGTTTCAGTTAAGTCACCTGGCAGGGGACAGGACAGTGTATGTTCACTGGGGACATGTTTCAGTTAGGTCACCTGGCAGGGGACAGGACAGTGTATGTTCACTAGGGCCATGTTTCAGTTAAGGCACCTGGCAGGGGACAGGACAGTGTATGTTCACTGGGGACATGTTTCAGTTAGTTCACCTGGCAGGGGACAGGACAGTGTATGTTCACTAGGGCCATGTTAGACATGCTGAAAGAGAACGAGCCTGATCTGAAGCTCAGTGAGAGTGCGGCTAAGAGCAGGTGAGAGGAGTCGACTGCTGTGTTAAGACAGGCACCTGTTGACAGTTACTCGGCCCCTGGTCTTAACAGCATAGCAGCGACAGATTCCTCCCTCCTACTGAAGTACTGCTCTCCTGGCCCAGGACAGGAAGCGTTAGAGGTATTGATTCCATAGACATCTATAGCCATATACAAAATTACCCATGACAGAGACGTGCTTATGAGTTTAATGATGGTGCAGCTTCACCTCGGATGAGGACTTCCTGAGTTACTATTTCACCTTGTGTTATTTATGGTGAAGCGACCTCTAAAATACAGTTGGAGAAATCTACTGAAGGATGTGACTGTCCTCCATGTGAACTAACAAAGCCCTTCCAGGCAACACCGAGCCCTTCCAGGCAACACCGAGCCCTTCCAGGCAACACCGAGCCCTTCCAGGCAACACCGAGCAGCAGGGGAGTTGGGGTCTGGGGAGAGGAGGGACAGGGATCACAGTGTCTCCACAGCCTCCTCTCCTAGGGGAGTTGGGGTCTGGGGAGAGGAGGGACAGGGACAGGGATCACAGTGTCTCCACAGCCTCCTCTCCTAGGGGAGTTGGGGTCTGGGGAGAGGAGGGACAGGGATCACAGTGGCTCCACAGCCTCCTCTCCTAGGGGAGTTGGGGTCTGGGGAGAGGAGGGACAGGGATCACAGTGGCTCCACAGCCTCCTCTCCTAGGGGAGTTGGGGTCTGGGGAGAGGAGGGACAGGGATCACAGTGTCTCCACAGCCTCCTCTCCTAGGGGAGTTGGGGTCTGGGGAGAGGAGGGACAGGGATCACAGTGTCTCCACAGCCTCTCCTAGGGAGTTGGGGTCTGGGGGAGGAGGGACAGGGATCACAGTGTCTCCACAGCCTCCTCTCCTAGGGAGTTGGGGTCTGGGGAGAGGAGGGACAGGGATCACAGTGTCTCCACAGCCTCCTCTCCTAGGGGAGTTGGGGTCTGGGGAGCGGAGGGACAGGGATCACAGTGTCTCCACAGCCTCCTCTCCTAGGGGAGTTGGGGTCTGGGGAGAGGAGGGACAGGGACAGGGATCACAGTGTCTCCACAGCCTCCTCTCCTAGGGGAGTTGGGGTCTGGGGAGAGGAGGGACAGGGATCACAGTGTCTCCACAGCCTCCTCTCCTAGGGGAGTTGGGGTCTGGGGGGAGGAGGGACAGGGATCACAGTGGCTCCACAGCCTCCTCTCCTAGGGGAGTTGGGGTCTGGGGAGAGGAGGGACAGGGATCACAGTGTCTCCACAGCCTCCTCTCCTAGGGGAGTTGGGGTCTGGGGAGAGGAGGGACAGGGATCACAGTGTCTCCACAGCCTCCTCTCCTAGGGGAGTTGGGGTCTGGGGGAGGAGGGACAGGGATCAGCCTCCTCTCCAGTGTCTCCACAGCCTCCTCTCCTAGGGGAGTTGGGGTCTGGGGAGAGGAGGGACAGGGATCACAGTGTCTCCACAGCCTCCTCTCCTAGGGGAGTTGGGGACTGGGGAGCGGAGGGACAGGGATCACAGTGTCTCCACAGCCTCCTCTCCTAGGGGAGTTGGGGTCTGGGGAGAGGAGGGACAGGGACAGTGTCTCCACAGCCTCCTCTACAGTGGCTCTCACAGTGGCCTCCTCTCCTAGGGGAGTTGGGGTCTGGGGAGAGGAGGGACAGGGATCACAGTGGCTCCACAGCCTCCTCTCCTAGGGGAGTTGGGGTCTGGGGAGAGGAGGGACAGGGACAGGGATCACAGTGTCTCCACAGCCTCTCCTAGGGAGTTGGGGTCTCTCCTAGGGAGTTGGGGTCTGGGGAGAGGAGGGACAGGGATCACAGTGTCTCCACAGCCTCCTCTCCTAGGGGAGTTGGGGTCTGGGGAGAGGAGGGACAGGGATCACAGTGTCTCCACAGCCTCCTCTCCTAGGGGAGTTGGGGTCTGGGGAGAGGAGGGACAGGGATCACAGTGTCTCCACAGCCTCCTCTCCTAGGGGAGTTGGGGTCTGGGGAGAGGAGGGACAGGGATCACCGTGGCTCCACAGCCTCCTCTCCTAGGGGAGTTGGGGTCTGGGGAGAGGAGGGCAGGAATCACAGTAGTTCCACAGCCTCCTCTCCTAGGAGAGTTGGGGTCTGGGGAGAGGGGGGACAGGGATCACAGTGGCTCCACAGCCTCCTCTCCTAGGGGAGTTGGGGTCTGGGGAGAGGGACAGGAATCAGGGTGGCTCCGCAGCCTCCTCTCCTAGGGGAGTTGGGGTCTGGGGAGAGGGACAGGAATCAGGGTGGCTCCGCAGCCTCCTCTCCTAGGGGAGTTGGGGTCTGGGGAGAGGAGGGACAGGAATCAGGGTGGCTCCACAGCATCCTCTCCTAGGGGAGTTGGGGTCTGGGGAGAGGAGGGACAGGAATCAGGGTGGCTCCACAGCCTCCTCTCCTAGGGGAGTTGGGGTTGGGGGAGGAGGGCAGGAATCAGGGTGGCTCCACAGCCTCCTCTCCTAGGGGAGTTGGGGTTGGGGGGGAGGAGGGCAGGAATCAGGGTGGCTCCACAGCCTCCTCTCCTAGGGGGGTTGGGGGGGAGGAGGGCAGGAATCAGGGTGGCTCCACAGCCTCCTCTCCTAGGGGGTTGGGGGAGGAGGGCAGGAATCAGGGTGGCTCCACAGCCTCCTCTCCTAGGGGGGTTGGGGGGGAGGAGGGCAGGAATCAGGGTGGCTCCACAGCCTCCTCTCCTAGGGGAGTTGGGGTCTGGGGAGAGGAGGGATAGGAATCGCTGCTGCTCGGCCTTGGAAACCCATTTCATGAAGCTCCCGACAAACAGTTCCTGTGCGGACGTTGCTCCCAGGGCAGTTTGGAACTCGGTAGTGAGTGTTGCTTCCAGGGCAGTTTGGAACTCGGTAGTGAGTGTTGCTTCCAGAGGCAGTTTGGAACTCAGTAGTGAGTGTTGCTTCCAGAGGCAGTTTGGAACTCACTAGTGAGTGTTGCTTCCAGAGGCAGTTTGGAACTCACTAGTGAGTGTTTGGAACTCAGTAGTGAGTGTTGCTTCCAGAGGCAGTTTGGAACTCAGTAGTGAGTGTTGCTTCCAGAGGCAGTTTGGAACTCGGTAGTGAGTGTTGCTTCCAGAGGCAGTTTGGAACTCGGTAGTGAGTGTTGCTTCCAGAGGCAGTTTGGAACTCAGTAGTGAGTGTTGCAACTGAGAACAGACCATTTTTAGCACTCGGCGGTCCAGGCACTCCCGTTCTGTGATCTTGTGTGGACTACCACTTCGTGGCTAAGCCATTGTTTCTCCAAGATGTTTCCACTTCACAATAACAGCACTTACAGAACTGACTTGTTGGAAAGGTGACATCCTAAGATGGTGCCACGTTGAAATCCACTGAGCTCTTCAGTAAGGCTGTTTGTCTACGGAGAATGGTGGTGTGATCGATTTATTACGTCAGCAACGTGTGTGGCTGAAATAGCCGAATCCACTCATTTTAAGGAGTGTCCACATAGTTTTGTATAGTTTTGTATAGTGTACGCTACTGCTACTGTCTATTATCTATCCTGTTGCCTAGTTACTTTACCCCTACCTACAGTATACTGCTGTTACTGTCTATTATCTATCCTTCATCCCTACCTATACTCCAGAATGTTATGAAGAGTGATCAGATGAATTGCAATCAATTGCAAAGTCCCTCTTTGCCATGCAAATGAACTGAATCCCCCAAAAAACATTTCCACTGCATTTCAGCCCTGCCACAAAAGGCCCAGCTGACATCATGTCAGTGATTCTCTCGTTAACACAGGTGTGAGTGTTGATGAGGACAAGGCTGGAGATCACTCTGTCATGCTGATTGAATTCAAATAACAGACTGCAAGCTTCAAAAGGAGGGTGGTGCTTGGAATCATTGTTCTTCCTCTGTCAACCATGGTTACCTGCAAGGAAACACGTGCCGTCATCATTGCTTTGCACAAAAAGGGCTTCACAGGCAAGGATATTGTTGCCAGTAATATTGCACCTAAATCAACCATTTATCGGATCATCAAGAACTTCAAGGAGAGCGGTTCAATTGTTGTGAAGAAGGCTTCAGGGCGCCCAAGAAAGTCCAGCAAGTGCCAGGACTGTCTCCTAAAGTTGATTCAGCTGCGGGATCGGGACCCCACTAGTACAGAGCTTGTTCAGGAATGGCAGCAGGCAGGTGTGAGTGCATCTGCACGCACAGTGATGCGAAGACTTTTGGAGGATGGCCTGGTGTCAAGGAGGGCAGCAAAGAAGCCACTTCTCTCCAGGAAAAACATCAAGGACAGACTGATATTCTGCAAAAGGTACAGGGATTGGACTGCTGAGGACTGGGGTAAAGTCATTTTCTCTGATGAATCCCCTTTCTGATTGTTTGGGGAATCTGGAAAAAAGCTTGTCCGGAGAAGACAAGGTGAGCGCTACCATCAGTCCTGTGTCATGCAAACAGTAAAGCATCCTGAGACCATTCATGTGTGGGGTTGCTTCTCAGCCAAGGGAGTGGGCTCACTAACAATTTTGCCTAAGAACACAGCCATGAATAAAGAATGGTACCAACACATCCTCCGAGAGCAACTTCTCCCAACCATCCAGGAACAGTTTGGTGATGAACAATGCCCTTTACAGCATGATGGAGCACCTTGACATAAGGCAAAAGTGATAACTAAGTGGCTCGGGGAACAAAATATTGATATTTTGGGTCCATGGCCAGGAAACTCCTCAGACCTTAATCCCATTGAGAACTTGTGGTCAATCCTCAAGAGGCGGGTAGACAAACAAAAACCCACAAATTCTGACAAACTCCAAGCATAGATTGTGCAAGAATGGGCTGCCCATGAGTCAGGATGTGGCCGAGAAGTTAATTGACAGCATGCCAGGGCAGAGTGCAGAGGTCTTGATAAACAAGGGTCAACACTGCAAATATTGACTCTTTGCATCAACTTCATGTAATTGTCAATAAAAGCCTGACACTTATGAAATGCTTGTAATTATACTTCAGTATTCCATAGTAACATCTGACAAAAATATCTAAAGACACTGAAGCAGCAAACTTGGAAATTAATATTTGTGTCATTCTCAAAACTTTTGGCCACGACTGTTCATAGTCAACTGGGGCTCTCTCATGCCGTCCTGGGGGTGCGTCACCTGGGTGGGTTGATTCACTGGTGTCTGGGTTGGCGGCCTGTCTGGGTTGGGCCTTGTCTCCCCCTTGTGGTTGGGGCATCCTTTGTGGGTCGGGTTGGGGCCAGGGCCTTGACCCCTCCTCCAGGTATTTATGCTGCATTAGTTTATGTGTCGGGGGGGTAGGGTCAGTTTGTTATATCTGATATCCCTGTCTGTCCTGGTTCTCCCCCCTATGCCTTACTATTATTCAACCATCTGGTCATTTATGAACATTTGTTGGGGCCACAGAAGAGTGGCCACCCCACATATGCTCCTGACCCCTCCTGCTATCACCCTGTACCCCTGCACAGCAACTCAGTACTGGTACTCCCTGTATATACAGTAGCCATGCTATTAACTGGTACTTCCTGTATATAGCCATGCTATTAACTGGTACTTCCTGTATACAGCTATTAACTGGTACTTCCTGTATACAGCTATTAACTGGTACTTCCTGTATATAGCCATTAACTGGTACTTCCTGTATATAGCCATTAACTGGTACTTCCTGTATATAGCCATGCTATTAACTGGTACTTCCTGTATATAGCCATGCTATTAACTGGTACTTCCTGTATATAGCCATGCTATTAACTGGTACTTCCTGTATATAGCCATGCTATTAACTGGTACTTCCTGTATATAGCCATGCTATTAACTGGTACTTCCTGTATATAGCCATGCTATTAACTGGTACTTCCTGTATATAGCCATGCTATTAACTGGTACTTCCTGTATATAGCCATGCTATTAACTGGTACTTCCTGTATATAGCCATGCTATTAACTGGTACTTCCTGTATATAGCCATGCTATTAACTGGTACTTCCTGTATATAGCCATGCTATTAACTGGTACTTCCTGTATATAGCCATGCTATTAACTGGTACTTCCTGTATATAGCCATGCTATTAACTGGTACTTCCTGTATACAGCCATGCTATTAACTGGTACTTCCTGTATACAGCCATGCTATTAACTGGTACTTCCTGTATTTAGCCATGCTATTAACTGGTACGTCCTGTATATAGCCATGCTATTAACTGGTACTTCCTGTATATAGCCATGCTATTAACTGGTACTTCCTGTATTTAGCCATGCTATTAA